>NC_083243.1:8612138-8633861 GCF_032191835.1 Heteronotia binoei | reverse complement strand
GACCAAGCTCTTGGGAGGTGTAAATTTTTAAGAGTCAAAGGTCGCTTCATAAGGTGCTTGATAACTGGCCATTGGAGATTTGATTGGCTGTACATTTTTTTTTAAAAAAAAACTTGCTTTGGTAGCAGCACCACAGATCTTCAGGGCGTGACTAGAAGTAAGCGGTAGCGGCCATTTTGGGCCCGGCCCTGCCTCCTGTGGCAGCCATTTTGTGGCTGTGGCCACCAAAGTGTGTCAGAATTCCAAAAGTGCCCTCAGGCTCAAAAAAGTTGGGGACCCCTGCCCAAGAGCGATGGTGACGGGGACGGGTAAACTCCTCCTAGCAAGGATGCGCAGATATGGCCCCTTGATCCTGGCTCTCAAAGATGGTGTCTTGCAGTACTAAAAGGCGCCTTTCAAATATCCTTTGTAATGTTTTAGCAGCTGGTTGCTAATGGATTTTATGAACCTTTCCATATAAAACCACTTGCGGCTCATTGGCAAAGGGGGGATTGAACGTTCTTGAGGTACGCTGCTTTCTTCCGTGGAGATAGGTCAAGATGGGTGGCCGTGTTGGTCAGTCTGTAGCAGCAGAAAAGAGCCAGAGTCCAGCTTAGGACTGCCAAGACCCCGGTCCGGCTGGTGGTTCCCCTACCTGGGAGGTCCCCAACCAAGAGTCCTTATTGGGCCGGCAGGGGGAGCCTCTCCTGATGTCGCCGGCATGACGACGTCACCCGGAAGTGATGTCATCACGATGGCGATGTCACGTGACCGCTATAGGCGTTTCTGGGGAAACTCTATGGTATTCCTGGATGCTCTAGCCACTTGGCAGGGAAAGACTATGGTACAATAGGTACCACAGAGTTTTTCCCTCCCAAATGGCTAGAGTGTCCTGGAAAACCAGAGTTTTCCCAGAAATGCCTAGAGCGGCCGCTGCTGCAATGACATCACTTCCAGTTGATATTGTGTCGCGTGTGCACTTTGCGCGCACACAAAAGTTCCCCGCCAGAGAGCGTAGGGGACTTGGCAACCCTAGTCCAGCAGAACCTAAAAAATGAACCACATCTGCGGCAGGGAAAGAGCTTTTGTGAGCCGTGACTCAAAATGGCTGCCTAGGGCTCCCAGGTTCCCTGCTGGTGGGGGATCCTCTAGTCTGGAGGGCCCCAACCCGCTAGCAGAAAACTGGTCACCAAGGGGATCCCCACCTCTAAAGAGCCCCATTACCATGCACTAACCCCATGCGAAGTGACATCATCACATGGAACAGTGCCAGGGATGTTCTAGGACTCATGGTAAGACTCTATGGTACCACAGAGTTTTATATCGAGTCCTAGAGCGTCCCCGGCATGATGACATCTCTTCCAGGTAATGTCATCGTGCCTTGGGTGCAGTCCCCCTCCACCGTGGCGGAGGGACTTGGCAACTCTGTGGCTGCCACAGCTTAACTTCAGTCCCTAAGCCAAGCTCCTTGTGTTGTGGTGGCAGCTGCTGCCAATGCAATATTTTTCAAAAAATCTTCACAGCCAATCAAATCTCCAGTGGCCAATCAGAAGCCTTGCTGGGCAAAAGCCCCGCTTTAGGGTTGCCAGTTCTGATTCAGGAAAGATCTGGGGACTTCTTTGAGGGTACAGCCAGGAGACTTTGGGGGTGGAGCCAGGAGGCTCTGAGGGTGGAGTCAGGAGCAACTGTGTGACAAGCACGATTGAACTCTAAAGGGAGTTCTGACCATCACATATAAAGGGACCACACTCCTTTTAAATGCCTTCCCTGCATTGGAAATAATGGAGGATGGAGGCACCTTCTTTTGGGGCTCATTGAACGGGCCTCCCTGGTCCAATCTTCTTGAAATTTGGGGGGTTTTTTGAGGAGAGGCACCAGATGCTATGTTGAAAATTTGGTGCATCTGCCTCAACAAACACCCCCCCCCCAAATACCCATGGATTGATTCTTCATTATACCCTATGGGGACCACACACTTTCTGATAATCCAAAACAGGAAAAGGGCCTCCAGGATCCCCTGCTGCCACCTGGGGATTAGCAGAACTATAGGATCTTAGCGTACAGCTGTGTAAATAAATTGCTAAGAGACACCATACATTTTAAACAAGGCAGTGTAATGTAGAGGTCAGTGGTGTTCTGACCAAGCTTGCACATAGAACTTCAAATAGAAAAGAGCATGTTGTAGCAAAAAAGACAGTTCAAAAGCAGTCTTTCCAATCACAAAGGAGTAATAATATGCCAGTATTTAGCTCTTACGCCAGAACCTGGAAATCTTACGGACATGTTCTGAACCTTGTTGGTCTCCTGTGAATGTATCGTAAAGATTGGGTTCCAGTGATAAATAAGCCTCCAAACTGAAGAAAGACGGATGAAACGTCTTGATATCTAGAAGAGACGTCTTTGGAAGGGCTTCTCTTCGTTCTGAAAAACTAAATACTGGAATATTGTTACTCCTTTGGGATTGGAAAGGCTGTTCCGTTAATGCCTTTTTGCTACATGCTCTTGCCTATTTGAAGTTCTATGTGCAAGCTTGATCAGAACACCACTGACCTTTACATTACACTGTCTGGTTGTTTAAAATGTATGGTGTCTCTTAGTGGGTTTTTTTTTTAAATTTACCCACCTGGAGATTGGCAACCCTAATCGGCCCACCCACTTTCTAATCTAAAAAGCACTTGGTGGCTATCAGAAATGACTGCAGTGGGCCCCAAGCTCATGTCAGCAGTTGGATTTAGGGTTGCCAATCCCCAGGTGGGGGCAGGGGATCCCCCGGTTTGGAGGCCCTCCCCGCCCCGCTTCAGGGTCGTCAGAAAGCAGGGGGAGGGGAGGGAAATGTCTGCTGGGAACTCTATTATTCCCTATGGAGATTTATTCCCATAGAAAATCATAGAGCATTGATCTGCGGGTATCTGGGGCTCTGGGGGTGGGGCTGTTTTTTGGGGTAGAGGCACCAAATTTTCAGTACAGCATCTAGTGCCTCTCCCCAAAAATACCCCCCAAGTTTCAAAAGGATTGGACCAGGGGGTCCAATTCTATGAGCCCCAAAAGAAGGTGCCCCTATCCTTCATTATTTCCTATGGAAGGAAGGCATTGAAAAGGTGTCCCGGCCCTTTATATGTGATGGCCAGAACTCCCTTCGGAGTTCAATTACGCTTGTCACAGCCTTGATCTTGGCTCCACCCCTAATGTCTCCTGGCTCCACCCCCAAAGTCCCCAGATATTTCTTGAATTGGACTTGGCAACCCTAGTTGGATTCCTGAGCCTGGAATCAGCCGCAAAGACGTTTTCCTTCTAGATCATTCTCGCTGCCGTGACAGGACCCTTTTTATTGTTCTGTGGGCGCCGGACAGCTGTTTCATATGTTTTTATGACTGCACTGCTGTTTTTATTTCAGGCACAGCACGATTCCGTAGCTGTCGTGTCACTTTACCCGGTTTTTATTTTCAGACTGGACACCTTTTTTTTTTTTTTTTTAATTGGAAAAGCAGAGTGAAAACCTCTTAAGCAAATGTTGACAAAAGGCAGGCTGTGAGGCCTCCTCCCCTCTATACAGACCTGGCGGCCTGTCTTCTCAAGCCTGCTTAGCTCCCCCGCCCCTCTTCACTAGGCCACATTGCTCTCACTTGGCTCCTCTCCGTGGGGTGCCTTCTGGAGAAACCAACACCTCTCCCAGCTTCCGGCTCCCTCCTCTTGTTTAATTCTTTCCTCTGGAAAGGTGCCACCGCCTTTGGGCCCCCTTTCGTATCTGCACGTCAGTTTCCCCAGGCCCGAATCCTCATCAGGCTTGTGCTATTGGTGTCATTCTCTGCCAGAGGGTTTTTGCCACCTGCTGAAGTCGAAAGGAGCCTCGAGGTCTTCCTGAAAGGAGGGATGATTCGTGGACAAAGGCAGACACGCCAACCTCTAGGCAGGCTGGTGGCTGCCTGGGGCGCTACCCCATCTGGGGGCACCACCGGATGCCTCCTTACGCACACAGAGTGCTCTTCCGAGCCTGCCTTCAAGGCACTCCATTATTCCCTATGGAGATTTATTCCCATAGAAAATCATGGAGAATTGATCTGCAGGTATCTGGGGCTCTGGGGGGGCTGTTTTTTGTAGGTAGAGGCACCAAATTTTCAGTATAGCATCTAGTGCCTCTTCCCAACATACCCACCAAGTTTCAAAAAGATTGGACCAGGGGGTCCAATTCTATGAGCCCCAAAAGATTGAAAAGAAGGTGCCCCTCTTCATTATTTCCTATGGAAGGAAGGAATTGAAAAGGTGTGCCGTCCCTTTAAATGTGATGGCCAGAACTCCCTTCGGAGTTCAATTATGCTTGTCACAGCCTTGATCTTGGCTCCACCCCTAATGTCTCCTGGCTCCACCCCCAAAGTCCCCAGATATTTCTTGAATTGGACTTGACAACCCTACCAGCAAGGAGTCCCGAGGTGCAGGCAGTTGACTTAAAATGGGTGGGGAAGCTTTTTTCTGCCAAGGGCCATATGGATATTTATAAAATCATTTGCGGGCCATACAAAATTCATCCAGTGTTGGACTGGATGGGCCATTGGCCTGATCCAACATGGCTTCTCTTATGTTCCTATGTGACACAGAGTGTTGGACTGGATGGGCCGTTGGTCTGATCCAACATGGCTTCTCTGATGTTCTTATGTGACACAGAGTGTTGGACTGGATGGGCCATTGGTCTGATCCGACATGGCTTCTCTTATGTTCCTATGTGACACAGAGTGTTGGACTGGATGGGCCGTTGGTCTGATCCAACATGGCTTCTCTGATGTTGTTATGTGACACAGAGTGTTGGGCTGGATGGGCGATTGGCCTGATCCAACATGACTTCTCTTATGTTCTTATGTGACACAGAGTATTGGACTGGATGGGCCGTTGGTCTGATCCAACATGGCTTCTCTGATGTTCTTATGTGACACAGAGTGTTGGACTGGATGGGCCATTGGCCTGATCCAACATGGCTTCACAACAGACACCCTGTGAGGTGGGTGGGGCTGGAGAGGGCTCTCACAGCAGCTGCCCTTCCAAGGACAGAGTCTCAGAGTGGCCTACAATCTCCTTTATCTTCCTCCCCCACAAGAGACACCCTGTGAGGTGGCTGGGGCTGAGAGGGCTCTCACAGCAGCTGCCCTTTCAAGGACAGAGCCTCAGAGCGGCCTACAATCTCCTTTTCCTTCCTCCCCCACAACAGATACCCTGTGAGGTGAGTGGGGCTGGAGAGGGCTCTCACAGCAGCTGCTCCTCCAAGGACAGAGTCTCAGAGCGGACTACAATCTCCTTTCCCTTCTTCCCCCACAACAGATACCCTGTGAGGTGGGTGGGGCTGGAGAGGGCTCTCGCAGCAGCTGCCCTTTCAAGGACAACCTCAGCCAGAGCTATGGCTGAACCAAGGCCATGCTAGCAGGTGCAAGTGGAGGAGTGGAGAATCAAACCCAGTTCTCCCAGATAAGAGTTCGCACACTTAACCACTACACCAAACTGGCTCTCCAGTTTGAAGGTGAACTCAATGGGATTATACCCCATTGAAGTGCCTCCCTATCCATTAGGCACAGCAGGCACAGTGCCTTGGATCCACAATAATTTTAGGGGCCCATAAATATGTTTTAATTTTTTTTTAAATCAGAAGTGGTAAAAAATGAACTTTTATAGCCTCGTGATCACTTGGAATCTGCTAATTCTGGGATCTCCCTCTGGCTGTGCTGGGTTTTGGCTCAGGGACGGAATCGTAAATCAATAAAGTGCTGTTGACGTTAATGGACCGGAAGATATCGAAGTCCTATTACATTTTCTCCACTCCTTCAGTTGAAGAGCTTTGAATATAATTGCATCTGTCTTGAGTATGGGGGCGGCTGGGAATTTAAAAACCGATTTCTTCAGAGTTTGCAGTCCAAGATGAAGGCAACTGAAACAAAAGCCTCTCATGGAGCAGTCACTATTTTGGGTGATTTTTTAAATGACCTGCTATCCCACGAGGATGCAGTACTGGATAAGAAAAGGCTTGAATAGCAGGGGAAGATTACCTGGAAGTAAGCTTTTTGGCTCTTAAGAAAACCAGATATTCTTTCTTTCAATGTTCCAGTTTCTGCCACTCGAAGCCATGGGGATCCCTAACCTTTTTGAGCCAGCGGGCACCTTTGCGATTCTGACACGGGGAGTGCTGGATGCTACAAGCACAACATGGCTGTTGCAGAAGGCAGGGCCAACTACAAAATGGCTGCCACAGGAGGTGGGGCCAATCGCAAAATGTCCAGGTGGGAGGTCATGAATAACTCTAATAGTGAGCTCCCTTTATGGAGCTCATTGTGCGTGAGCGCAAAGTGCGCATGCAGCATGGTGACATCACTGGAAGTGACGTCATCCTGCAGGGTGGTGAGTGGGGTTGCCAAGTCCAATTCAAGAAATATCTGGGGACTTTGGGGAGGAGCCAGGAGACTTTGGGGGTGGAGCCAGGAGACATTGGGGCGGAGCCAAGAGCAAGGGTGTGACAAGCATAATTGAACTCCAAGGGAGTTCTGGCCATTACATTTAAAGGGACAGCACACCTTTTTAAATGTCTTCCTTCCATAGGAAATAATGAAGGATAGGGGCACCTTCTTTTGGGGCTCATAGAATTGGACCCCCTGGTCCAATCGTTTTGAAACTTTGGGGGTATTTTGGGGAGAGGCACTAGATGCTATACTGAAAATTTGGTGCCTCTACCCCAAAAAACAGGCCCCCCCCCAGAGTCCCAGATACCCACGGATCAATTCTCCATGATTTTCTATGGGAATAAATCTCCATAGTAGGGTTGCCAAGTCCAATTAAAGAAAAATCTGGGGACTTTGGGGGTGGAGCCAAGAGACTTTGGGGGTGGAGCCAGGAGACATTGGGGGTGGAGCCAAGAACAAGGATGTGACAAGCATAATTGAACTCCAAGGGAGTTCTTGCCATCACATTTAAAGAGACAGTACACCTTTTAAAATGCCTTTCTTCCATAGGAAATAATTAAGGATAGGGGCACCATATTTTGGGGCTCATAGAATTGGACCCTCTGGTCCAATCGTTTTGAAACTTGGGGGGTATTTTGGGGAGAGGCACTAGATGCTATACTAAAAATTTGGTGCCTCTACCTCAAAAAATAGCCCCCCCAGAGCCCCCAATACCCACGGATCAATTTCCTATTATTCCCTATGGGAATCATTCTCCATAGGGAATAATAGAGTGCCTAGTAGACATTTCCCTCCCCCCCCCACGCTTTCTAAAGGGGGGGAGGGCCTCCAAACTAGGGAATCCCCTGCCCCCTCCCTCTCACACACACACACTTACCAGATCTTCCTCCGGACAACTCTACTTCCTGTGAAAACGAAAGCAAAAGAAAGGGAGGGGCCGTTCTCAGAAGCCCTTTCTGCTTCCTGCCCAGCCTTAAAGGGGCAGACATTTTGCAAACGGCTCAGGAGTTCTACAACATGAAGCCTAAAGGTATGTTCTCCCCCCCCTCCACCCCCGCTTCCAGAGTTTTGAAGAGCGGGAGATGAGGCTGCGAACCCAGAAGTCTCCCGCCAGAGCGGGAGGTTTGGGAAGCCTACTTGCTGGAAGAATTTTCCTTTGGATATTGTGTCTTTAGATTATGATTTTTGTAATGTTTGTGTGTGCACGAATTATAGCCTAGTTATTTTGGTCACCATAACCTTTGGTTGCTTATATATATAAGTTCCATGTGGGACCTGGAGTTATCCCAGGATTATACCTGGTCTCCAGATTATTTAGTTATTTATTCCTCGGATTTCTATCCCGCCCTCCCCGCTGAAGCAGGCCCCGGGCAGCTCACAACAATAAAAGCATTTACAGTTCTAAGCTTTAACAGTTAAAACAATGAGCAGTTAAACAATAAACCATTAAAATAGACTAAAACGATGTTGGCGCTAGCGTCATTAATTTCAGTGCTAGTTTTTTGTGCTAATTTCGGTGCTGGTGTCATTCATTTCAGATTACAGAGCTCAATCCCGCCGGAATTGAAAATGGCTGCTCTGGAGGGCAGACTCCATGGCATTATGACTCCTTGAGGTCCCTCCCTTCTCTAAACCTCACCTTCCCTACACCCCAGCCACAAATCTCCAGGAAATTCCCAGTTCAGTCCCTTTAATGCCATAGAGATCACCCTCCAAAGCAGCAGGGGAATGGAATCTTCTTCTCCTACATCGGTGATGCGTCAGGAAAAAGTTACTGTCCCTCTAGTCCAGGGGTGGGGAACCTTTTTTATGCCAAGGGCCATATGGATATTTATAACATCATTCACGGGCCATACAAAATTATCTTAAAAAACAGTGCTCCGCCAAGGGAGAATGATTCAGGCCAGCAAAATTAATGCAAATAGTAGTTTTTCTATTTGAAGTCGTGTAGGGAGAGCCTAATCTGGCACACACACACACACACACACACACACACAAACATGGTCCACCGCCCTAGGCAAGTGCATAGATCCAGGGCTTTTCTGTAGAAAAAGCCCAGTAGGAACTCGGTAGCACATTAGATCACATCCCCTAATATTAGCATATTAGGCCACACCATCTGGGAACTCCTGCTACAAAGTCAGCCCTGCCCGTTCCTAATCTGACACTACGGCCGAAGCACTTTATCATCCCCCCCACCTGTATAAGTTGATGGCGCGGTCTCATTTGGAATACTGTGTGCAATTCTGGTCACCGCACCTCAAAAAGGATATTATAGCATTGGAAAAAGTGCAGCAAAGGGCAACTAGAATTATTCAAAGGTTGGAACACTTTCCCTATGAAGAAAGGTTGAAACGCTTGGGGCTCTTTAGCTTGGAGAGACGTCGCCTGGGGGGGGTGACATGATAGAGGTTTACAAGATTATGCATGGGATAGAGAGGGTAAAGAAAGAAGTCCTTTTCTCCCTTTCTCACAATACAAGAATTAAGTACATTCAATGAAATTGCTGAGCAGTCCGGTTAGAACGGATAAAAGGAAGTCCTTATTCCCCCCCAAAGGGGGATTAACATGTGGAATTCACTGCCACAGGAGGTGGCAGCTATAAGCATAGGCAGCTTCAAGAGGGGATTGGATAAGCATGTGGAGCAGAAGTCCATCAGTGGCTATTAGCCACAGAGTATTGTTGGAACTCTTTGTCTGGGGCAGGGATGCTCTGTATTCTTGGTGCTTGGGGGCAGGGGGCACAGTGGGAGGGCTTCTAGTGTCCTGGCCTCACTGATGGACCTCCTGATGGCACCTGGGTTTTTTGGCCACTGTGTGACATAGAGTGTTGGACTGGATGGGCCATTGGCCTGATCCAACATGGCTTCTCTTATGTTCTTCTGTGACACAGAGTGTTGGACTGGATGGGCCATTGGCCTGATCCAACATGGCTTCTCTTATGTTCTTCTGTGACACAGAGTGTTGGACTGGAGGGGCCATTGGCCAGATCCAACATGGCTTCTCTTATGTTCTTATGTGACACAGAGTGTTGGACTGGATGGGCCATTGGCCTGATCCAACATGGCTTCTCTTATGTTCTTATGTGACACAGAGTGTTGGACTGGATGGGCCATTGGCCTGATCCAACATGGCTTCTCTATGTTCTTATGTGACACAGAGTGTTGGACTGGATGGGCCATTGGCCTGATCCAACATGGCTTCTCGATGTTCTTATGTGACACAGAGTGTTGGACTGGATGGGCCATTGGCCTGATCCATCATGGCTTCTCTTATGTGACACGGAGTGTTGGATTGGAGGGGCCATTGGCCTGATCCAACATGGCTTCTCCTATGTTCTTATGTGACACAGAGTGTTGGACTGCATGGGCCATTGGCCTGATCCAACATGGCTTCTCGATGTTCTTATGTGACACAGAGTGTTGGACTGGATGGGCCATTGGCCTGATCCAACATGGCTTCTCTTATGTTCTTATGAATAAAAGCAGTGGTCAACTGAGGGGCCGTGGCTCAGCAGTAGAGCATCTGGAAATCAGTAGCGGTTCCAAGAAATCTCCAGGCCCCACTGCATTATGTTTTCTTATTCTCCTTCCTTTTTCTTTTTTCTTTTGGATAACCGGTTCTGATTCTGGTTGTTGTTGTTGTTTTCTTTAAATGCTCAGAAAATTCAAAGAAGTCGGTAACGTAATTATCCTAATCAGCTTCAATTTTATGGTTCGGAGACTTAACGACAGCTGTCAGTAAATAAGGCAGGCAGACAGAAACTTCACAGCAAATGACACGCTCGGTCAAATTAAATCAAGATGCGAAGCACAGATTTCCATAAGCACCAAGCGACGGGGGTTATTTGTGATTTGTTTACAAACGTCCGTCCCTTGCCTCCTTGATAAAGTGATCCGGCGGATATCTCAAATGACAAATGATGTTTCCTCCATCAGAGAAAAATCCCTTTCAGCGCAACGTGTCTGCCGTGGCTTCCAAGAACTGAGATCCCAGTTCCCAAGAAACTCTCATTTATTGTTATATATTTAGATGACTGAAAGCAAGCCCCCTTTCCCCTTCAGCGCAGCGTGAGTCCATTCAAATGTGAATTAAGACCAGCGGGACGATGAGAAAAACGCTTCCCCTTTGATCCTTTGCGCTGGGACTCTGGGTGCGCTGGGCCCTGACTGGCCAGTGTCCATCCCGTCGAAGGTCGTGGAGGGAGGCAACTAAGCATGCCTGGGCAAAGGGGGCGCGGGGGCACTGCAGGGCTCCAGACCAGGGATCCCCCAACATGGCGCCTGCTGAGTGACCTTTCCTGACCTTGCCAAGATGCCTGGAGAAGAAGAAAAAGATGGCAAATTTATACCTCGCCCAGTGGCTTACAATGTCCTATATCTTTTCCCCCCACAACAGACACCCTGTGAGGTGGGTGTGGCTGAGAGAGCTCTCACAGCAGCCACCCTTTCAAGGACAACTCCTGCAAGAGCTATGGCTGACCCAAGGCCATGCCAGCAGCTGCAAGTGGAGGAGTGTGGAATCCAACCCGGTTCTCCCAGATAAGAGAGCTATGGCTGACCCAAGGTCATTCCTGCAGCTGCAAGTGGAGGAGTGGGGAATCCAACCCGGTTCTCCCAGATAAGAGAGCTCTGGCTGACCCAAGGCCATTCCAGCAGCTGCAAGTGGAGGAGTGGGGAATCAATCCCGGTTCTCCCAGATACGAGTCCGCACACTTAACCACTACACCAAACTGGCTCTCTACACCAAACTGGAGACATTGGGACAAAAGCTTTCCGGGCTGGTTGCAAGGTTGCCACCTCTGACTTGAGAAATTCTGGGAGACTTGGTGGGGGGGGGGGTAGAGACTTGGGAGATGTTACCCTCCCCCCTGTCTTCCTCTACAAAGCAGCCATTTTCTCCCTGGGAACTGATCTCTGTGGTCAGGAGAGCTGTTGCAATGGTGGGAGGTCTCCAGACCTCACCTGGAGGTTGGCAACCCTAGCATGGGTGCCTCTTCTGGGCCAGATAGCTCAGAATCTCCCCCCCCCCTTAAATGGCACAAGTACTTTCTGCGGCCACATCCTTCCTGTTTCTCGTCCGCTGCGCCTGGTCCATCGTCCGAGTGTTACTTCTGATCTAATTATCTGTCTGCATCCTTTATCCTGGGAAGATGACGAGAAGGAGCGGCCTGAATTAACGAGGTTGCTGAGTAGCCCCAGGAAGACCCGTAATGCCATTAAGAGGCTTCTGTGGAAACGAGTGGGAAGCCCTTGGGAGATATAATGCAATCGCTGGGATCGCATCGGCCTTCTTCGGAACCAGACGGGCAGAGAGTTTTTTTGGCCGACGGCCGCGGTGGCTGGACGGAGAAGCTGGGAATGGAAGCCATCTGCGTTTGGCGCTTCCGCCCAAAACCAGCCGTGCAGAAAGGCCCAAACAGAGACCCACGAATGGGGCATTAAGAAATCAGAGGAGGCTGTGAATTTAGGGAGATAGGAAGAAGAATAAGAATTATTGCAGGTTTATACCCCGCCCTTCTCTCTGAATCAGAGACTCAGAGCGGCTTACAATCTCTCCACATCTGCAAGTTGGAGCAGTGGGGAATCAAACCCGGTTCTCCTAGATAAGAGTCCGCACACTTAACTACTAAACCAAACTGGCTCTCTAGGGGGAATCTAGGCAGTATAATAAAAAGTAGAGACATCTTTTCTCGGCTTGGCTTCGCGAATGAAGATTTAAGAAGGATGCAATAGTCCACATCTGCTGCAGGCTCGCTGGTGGCTGACAAGACCAATGCGGGACAGGCAGGTCCGGCCACAGCGGCTGCAGGGAAAAGTCTGATTTAGGGTTGGTGCTGTAGCAATGCAATTCTTCCTCAATCTCCTTTTGTCTTCAAGACCAGCTATGCGTGCGTTCTCAAAGGAAGAGACAGCCTGGTGGATGGTGTGCCTCCATGCTTTGCGATCTGAGGCTAGGTCAGACCACTGGTGATGGTTGATGCAACAGGTGCCAAGGGATTTCTTCAAGGAGTCCTTGTACCTCTTCTTTGGTGCCCCTCTATTTCGATGGCCGGTGGAGAGTTCGCCATACAGGGCAATCTTGGGAAGGCGGTGGTTTTCCATCCTAGAAATATGCCCTGCCCAGCGCAGCTGCGTCTTCAGCAGCAGTGCCTCGATGCTGGTAACCTCCGCCCGCTTGAGGACTTCAGTGTTGGTCACAAAGTCACTCCAGTGGATGTTGAGGATGGTGCGAAGGCAGCGCTGATGAAAGCGCTCAAGGAGTCGCAGGTGATGACGGTATAAAACCCACGATTCGGAGCTGTAGATGAGGGTTGTCATCACAACCGCTTTGTAAACATTGATCTTTGTGCCTTTTTTCAGATGCTTGTTGCTCCACACTATTTTGTGCAGTCGGCCAAATGCACGGTTTGCCTTTGCCAGCCTGTTGTCAATCTCCTTGTCGATCTTGGCATCTGAGGAGATGATGCACCCCAGGTAGCTGAACTGCTGGACTGTCTTCAGAACTGATTCACCCATAGTGATGCAGGGAGGGTGATAATCTTCCTGGGGTGCAGGCTGGTGGAGAACTTCTGTCTTCTTCAGACTAACTTCTAGGCCGAATAGCTTGGCAGCCTCTGCAAAGCAGGACGTCATATGCTGCAGAGCTGATACCGAGTGGGAGACGAGTGCAGCATCATCAGCAAACAGTAGCTCTCGGATGAGTTTTTCCATTGTCTTGGAGTGGGCCTTTAGTCGCCTCAGGTTGAACAGGCTGCCATCGGTGCGATAGCGGATGTAGACACCATCGTCATCATCTAGATCTACTGCGGCTCTTTGAAGCATCATGCTAAAGAAGATCGTAAAGAGAGTTGGCGCGAGAACGCAGCCTTGCTTTACACCTGTGCCTATTGGGAAGGGCTCCGAGAGGTCGTTGCAGTGTCTGACTTGGCCTCGTTGGTCTTCGTGTAGCTGGATGATCATGCTGAGGAACCTTGGGGGACATCCTAAACGTTCCAAGATTTGCCACAGGCCTTTTCTGCTAACGGTATCGAAAGCTTTGGTAAGGTCGACAAAAGTCACATACAGAGCCTTGTTCTGTTCCCTGCATTTCTCTTGGAGCTGCCTGAGAACAAATACCATGTCGGTGGTGCTCCTGTTAGCTCTGAAGCCGCACTGGCTCTCTGGGAGGAGTTCTTCTGCAATGGCGGGCACGAGTCTGTTCAGGAGTATTCTGGCAAGGATTTTGCCTGTGATGGAGAGCAGGGTTATCCCCCGGTAGTTGGAGCAGTCTGACTTTTCCCCTTTGTTCTTGTATAGGGTGATGATGATTGCATCGCGAAAGTCCTGTGGTAATTTGCCTTATTCCCAGCAGGTGACAAGTACTTTGTGAAGTGAGCTATGTAGTACTGTGCCCCCATGCTTCCAGATCTCTGGTGGAATTCCATCAACTCCTGCTGCCTTGCCACTTTTCAGTTGCTTGATGGCTTTAACAGTCTCTTCTAGGGTGGGGATCTCATCCAACTCTGTTTTCACTGGTTGAAGTGGGGTGAAGTGGATTGCTGAATCTTGAACTACGCGGTTGGCACTGAAGAGAACCTGAAAATAGTCCGACCACCGGTTCAGTATGGATGCCTTGTCTGTGAGCAGCACTTGGTCGTCTGCACTACGCAAGGGACTCTGAGCCTGATATGATGGACCATATACTGCCTTCAGGGCTTCGTAGAACCCTCTTAAATCACCAGTGTCTGCACACAGCTGGGTTCTCTCTGCAAGCTTGGTCCACCAATCGTTCGGAATGTCTCGAAGCTTGCGCTGGAGGTTGCTACATGCAGCGCGAAAGGTTGCTTTTTTCCCAGGACAGGAGGGCTGAGCAAGATGTGCTTGGTAGGCAGATCTCTTTTTCGCCAGTAAATCTTGGATCTCTTGATTGTTCTCATCAAACCAGTCCTTGTTCTTCAAGAACAAGAACAAGAGACATCACCCTGCCAACAAAAGTCCGTATAGTCAAAGCGATGCTATTCCCAGTAGTAATGTATGGCTGTGAGAGCTGGACCATAAGGAAGGCTGAGCGCAGAAGAATAGATGCTTTCGAGCTGTGGTGCTGGAGAAGACTCTTGAGAGTCCCTTGGACTGCAAGAAGGTCCAATCAGTCAGTCCTAAGGGAAATCAACCCTGACTGTTCCCTGGAAGGTCAGATGCTGAAGCTGAAGCTCAACTACTTTGGCCACCCAATGAGAAGGGAGCACTCCCTGGAGAAGACCCTGATGCTGGGAAAAACAGAAGGCAAAAGAAGAAGGGGACGGCAAAAGATGAGATGGCTGGACAGCGTTACTGAATTCGAGCAGCGAATTTGAGCAGACTTCGGAGGCTGGTGGAAGACAGGAGGGCCTGTCCCATTTATTGTTCTCCCCTTTTTCCTGTTACATAAATTTTCAGGTGAGAGCTGGAGATCTCTTAGAATTACAACTGCTATCCAAATAGATGGCAGAGATCAGCTCCCCTTGAGGTGGGGAGGGGGAGTGAATTCCTGAAGATAGTGGGGGAGGGGGATGATTATCTATTCCAGGGGTGGCCACCGGTAGCTCTCCAGGTGTTTTTTTGCCTACAACTCCCATCAGCCCCAGCCATTGGCCATGCTGGCTGGGGCTGATGGGAGTTGTAGGCAAAAAACATCTGGGGAACTACCGTTGACCACCCCTGATCTGATTCTATTCCTGCTCTGCTAGCTCTTCAATTAGCATTTGTAAGAAGGTGAAGGAAACCACACCACTGACTTTCTGCTTTTCAGCTTAGAGAAAAAAACGGGGGGGGTGGGGAGTTACTGCTTCACACACACAGGATCTATTACATTCATGTCTTTGAAGATCGTTATCTGTCCTTGAAAATCTAAACTCAAAGGAGTTTGTCACTATTTGGTTGCCAAGCCCTGAAGTCCTGTACTGATTGTATGGCCGAGGACCTCTCTACCTTAGGGACCGTCTCTCCCCGTATGAACCCCAGAGAGCAATGAGGTCAGCAGGGAAGAACCTGCTGACTATTCCCCGGCCAAAAGAGGTAAAGCTACAGAGTACCCGTACTCGGGCCTTCTCTGTTATGGCTCCATGCCTATGGAACCAGCTTCCGGAGGAAATGCGGGCCCTGCGGGACTTTGAACAGTTCCGCAGGGCCTGCAAGACCATCCTTTTCCGAATGGCCTTCACCGAATAAGAGAGAGACTGCTGAGCAAGCTCACCATCTGTACAATAGCACCAACACATTAATTAATTTTATCGTTTTAGAATTTTAATATAATTTTAATTAAACTGTTAAATTATTATCGTTAACATTGTACAATGTATATATTGACCTGTGTTGTTAGCCGCCCTGAGCCTGCCTCGGCGGGGAGGGCGGGATATAAATAAAATTGATGATGATTGCCAGCGGGGGCTGAGCCCCCCATGAAAAAGTTCCGCGGGGGCTCACGCCCCGGAGCCCCCCCCCCCCATAGTCTACACCTATGATAGTGTCCAAATCAGGTGATGTGATGGTATCGCTTTACTCTGCTCTGGGAAGACCTCACCTGGAGTATTGTGTTAAGTTTTGGGCACCACATTTTAAGAAGGATATAGACAAGCTGGAATGGGTCCAAAGGAGGGCGACGAAGATGGTGAGGGGTCTGGAGAGCAAGTCCTATGAAGAAAGGTTGAAGGAGCTGGGGATGTTTAGCCTGGAGAGGAGGCGGCTGAGAGGGGATAGGATCACCATCTTCAAGTACTTGAAGGGCTGTCATATAGAGGATGGTGTGCAATTGTTTTCTGTGGCCCCAGAAGGTAGGACCAGAACCAATGAATTGAAATTAAATCAAAAGAGTTTCCGGCTCAACATTAGAAAGAACTTCCTGACCGTTAGAGCGATTCCCCAGTGGAACAGGCTTCCTTGGGAGGTGGTGGGCTCTCCTTCCTTGGAGGGGTCTGGAGATCAAGTCCTATGAAGAGAGGTTGAAGAAGCTGGGGATGTTTAGCATGGAGAGGAGGCAGCTGAGAGGTGATAGGATCACCATCTTCAAGAACTTGAAGGGCTGTCCTATAGATGATGGTGTGGAATTGTTTTCTGTGGCCTCAGAAGGTAGGACCAGAACCGATGGGTTGAAATTAAATCAAAAGAGTTTCCAGCTCAACATTATGAAGAACTTCCTGACCGTTAGAGCGATTCCTCAATGGAACAGGCTTCCTCGGGAGGTGGTGGGCTCTCCTTCCTTGGAGGTTTTTAAACAGAGGCTAGATGGCCATCTGACAGTGATGAAAATCCTGTGAATTTAGGGGGAGGTGTTTGTGAGTTTCCTGCATTGTGCAGGGAATTGGACTAGATGACCCTGGAGGTCCCTTCCACCTCTATGACTCTATGACTTTAAACAGGATAGCCAGGTGAAAGATCAATTCCCCTCGAGAAAATGGCTGCTTTGGAAGGTGGAGACTAGGGCAGCATGCCCCCCTCCCCACCCCACCCCTCTCCAGGCTCCGCCTCTAAATTTCCAGGAATTTCACCAGGGTTTTTTTGTAGTAGGAATTTCTTTGCATATTAGGCCACACCCCCATGATGTAGCCAATCCTCCTGGAGCTTACAGTAGGCCCTGTACGAAGAGCCCTGTAAGCTCCTTGAGGATTGGCTACATCAGTGGTATGCGGCCTAATATGCAAAGGAGTTCCTGCTACAAAAAAAGCCATGAATTTCACAATCCAGAATCGCAGCAACCCCACTTTAAAAGCATTCTGTCTTGTTTAATAATTTTATTAAGTTTCAATTGGGGGGCGGGTTAAGAAAGGGGAAATAGGTCGGGGAAAGAGGAAATGGGGTAATAAAATTTACATTTCAATTTTTGTTTCTCCATCCAAATATCTGCTTCCACAAAGCTTAAACTATTTTTCCGTCAACAATCTCTATCTTACTTTAAAAACGTGTTCTCGATAACCTATTCTAAAACACAATTTCTCTATCTATTAAAGATTTCAGGTTTTCATGGCTGGTAACATCATTAGGGTTTGTAGAATCTTTCGGGATCAAGTGCTGTGTTCTACTGGAGAAAGTTTTCCTTCCAGACGTTTCGTTCTCAGCTGCGGAGAACATCCTCAGTGGCGTTGCAGCCGGAGCAGGCGCTCTGACCTTCTTGGCTGCTGTGCATTGAGTGGGGCCAGGGCTGCTGGAGAGCTGCTCTTTCTAGGCTGGAGGGGGTGTGATGAAAGGGCAATTGGTTTGTGGATGTGCCCATTGTTTGGTGGGGCTTCCTGGAAGGGTAGTGATAAGGAAACTGGCTGTTGGATGTGACCATTGTTCTGTGTTAATTGCTGGGAGGGTTGGAAGGGGTGTGAAGATAAGGAACACGGCACTTGAGCCCAAAAGATTCTACAAACCCTAATATCTATTGCTCTTCCGTATTTCAATTTTGAACCCATTTGTAGAATGGCCGCCACACTTCTTTCCTGTTCACTTCCTTCTCTCAACAGATCCGTCAAAATATCCATTTCTACCGTTTCAAATATTTCCGCAGTCACTTCTTTTTTGGGGGGGGTTCAGTCTTCCTCCAATTTTTTGCATTTTGTATTCTAGCTGCTGCTAACATATGTATACATAAATATTTGGTTTTCCTAACCTCTGGCATTATATTCAATAAGAGGCATTCTGACTTGAATGGGATTACTCTACCACATACGTTTTGAAAAACGTTCGGTCTTAAGAGACACAAAAGCCTTTGCATGCCCCCTACTTGTTATTTATAGCCCTGTTATTTACACCAGGGGTGGCCAACGGTAGCTCTCCAGATGTTTTTTTTGCCTACAACTCCCATCAGCCCCAGCCAGCGCGGCCGTGCTGGCTGGGGCTGATGGAGTTGTAGGCAAAAAAACATCTGGAGAGCTACCGTCGGCCACCCCTGATTTATACGTATTTTTGCTACCAAGTGCACGAACCACAGAACACAGTCACTCTCGTTCATCGCAACAGGGCCGGAGCATGAGAACTGGGCAAATGGACCGGGCACCACAGCCTGGGTGTCACGCTAGGCCTGCCAATCTTCCAGATCTCTCAGACAGTTTTATAGAACCTCCGTCCTGGTTGAAATATCCAAAGCGTGGGAACCTGGCCAGCAGAGACAAGCCTGGGAAAGGGTAAGGTGCATAGCTCAGAAGTTACGGTTTTGCCCTAAGCTTAGCCCGGTGGCACCAGTTCGCTCATGTGTTTTCAGAGAGAGAAGGGACATTTTTTCTCCTCAGAGGTCTGAGAGTCCAACGTGAAGCCTGAAAGGAGAATTTCCACAGGGTGGAGGTCGGATTGCCAATTCCGAGGTAGGGGCAGGGGATCCCCCGGTTTGGAGGCCCTCCCCCCACTTCAGGGTCATCAGAAAGTGGGGGGGGGGATGTCTGCTGGACACTCCATTATTCCCTATGGGGACCAATTCCTATAGGGTATAATGGAAAATTGATCTGTGGGTATCTGGGGCCCTGGGGGGGCTGTCTTTTTAGGTAGAGACACCAAATTTGCAGCATAGCATCTGTTGTCTCTCCTCAAAAGACCTCCAAATATAAAAAAGATTGGACCAGGGGGACCAGTTCTATGAGCCCCTAAAGAAGGTGTCCCTATCCTCCATTATTTCCAATGGAGGGAAGGCATTTAAAAGGTGTGCGGTCCCTTTAAATGCGATGGCCAGAACTCCCTTCGGAGTTCAATTATGCTTGTCACAACCTTGCTCCTGGCTCCACCCCAATGTCTCCTGACGCCACCCCCAAAGTCTCTTGGCTCCACCCCAAAGTCCCCAGATATTTCTGGAATTGAACTTGGCAACCCTATGTGGAAGAGCTCTGGGGCCCCTTCCTATGAGATGGATCATCGCTTCTCTCTTCCATAAAATTAGAAAACCCATCGGAGGTGGTTCGGATTCTGGAATTCTTTCCATTTGAAAGTGGAGAGACATTTCCCCAATGCGTTGGTCCAAGTTAAAATGTTTTCTCCGTGGCTCCGTGAAGCAGTTTTTGTGGAGAGAACAGGAGGAAGGAAGGAAGGGACGGATCGAAACCATGATATGACCTAGGAGTATGGTTCGTTTTCTCTCCAGTGCAAATTTTAGATTCCTTTGTGGCAGCACAGAAGATAAGAGAGCATAAATTGCACACAAGAGAGGAGAACATAAAAACATAAGAGAAGCCATTTGGGGTCAGGCCAGTGGCCCATCCAGCCCAACACTCTGTGTCACACATAAGAACATAAGAGAAGCCATATTGGATCAGGCCAATGGCCCATCCAGCCCAACACTCTGTGTCGCACAGTGGCCAAAAAAACCCAAGTGCCATCAGGAGGTCCACCAGTGGGGCTAGAAGCCCCCCAAGCACCCAGAATACAGAGCATCACTGCCCCAGACAGAGAGTTCCATCAATATGGTGTGGCTAATAGCCACTGATGGACCTCTGCTCCATATAAGAACATAAGAACATAAGAGAAGCCATGTTAGATCAGGCCAATGGCCCATCCAGTCCAACATTCTGTGTCACACAGCGGCCAAATATATATATATATATATATACATACACACACACACTGTGGCTAATAGCCACTGATGGACCTCTGCTCCATATTTTTATCTAACCCCTTCTTGAAGGTGGCTATGCTTGTGGACGCCACCACCTCCTGTGGCAGTGAATTCCACATGTTAATCACCCTTTGGGTGAAGAAGTACTTCCTTTTATCCGTTTTAACCTGTCTGCTCAGCAATTTCATCGAATGCCCACGAGTTCTTGTATTGTGAGAAAGGGAGAAAAGTACTTCTTTCTCTACTTTCTCCATCCCATGCATTATCTTGTAAACTTCTATCATGTCACCCCTCAGTCGACGTTTCTCCAAGCTAAAGAGCCTTAAGCGTTTAAACCTTTCTTCATAGGGAAGGTGTTCCAGCCCTTTAATCATTTTAGTTGCCCTTTTCTGAACTTTCTCCAATGCTATAATATCCTTTTTGAGGTGCGGCGACCAGAACTGCACACAGTACTCCAAATGAGACCGCACCATCGATTTATACAGAGGCATTATGATACTGGCTGATTTGTTTTCAATTCCCTTCCTAATAATTCCCAGCATGGCGTTGGCCTTTTTTATTGCAAACGCACACTGTCTTGACATTTTCAGTGAATTATCTACCATGACCCCAAGATCTCTCTCTTGGTCTGTCTCTGCCAGTTCACACTGTCTCTGCCAGTTCATATGCTTATCCAATCCCCTTTTGAAGCTTATGTTTGTACATACTCAGTGTGAATGTGTTTTCCCAGTGTTCTGTTTATTCCCTTGTATTCATACATCAGGACCTGTTTTTTGGCATTGATCTCTATTAATACAAAAACCCGGGGACTGGCAAACCTAGCTCCGTGACCCGATAACTCACAGAGTTTTTGAAGCTGCTGTACAAAGCAAGCTCTAAGCACAAAAATTGCTTTAAACTTCCAGCATCGAAACACGCTTTGTATTTATAGAACTTCCAGTTTCTCCAGCAGGGCATTTGCTCTGGTCTTTGGTTTGGGAATTGAAGGGTTTGTCTTCCGTTTGGACCAGAGCCGCCGAAGACAGGCCAAAGTTATTTGAAACCCTTAGAAACCGTTAGTGGGCTGGTTTCTGTCTCCCATACATTTCCCCCCATCCTTTGAACAAGCTTAATGTGGGTAATGAACCTTGACATTTTACTTCATCCTGCAGAGAATATGAACAGCAGTTTGGTGTAATAATAATAATAATAATAATAATAATAATAATAATAATAATAATAATAATAATTTATTCTTATATCCCGCCCTCCCCCGCCAAAGGCGGGCTCAGGGCGGCTCACAAACATGGAATTCCAGTAAATTCAAGTAAATTCCAGAATTCAAGTAAAACAATGTAAACAGTTTTAAATATAATCAATTACATAATAAGTTATTTAAAATAGATAAAACAGATAAATAGGTGCTAAAAATACTGTAAGTCATAATATCCACAGATGGCTAAATGGCTACACGTCAAATTAGTCAGGTTCTGCCTCGAAAGCGAGCTGAAAAAGAAATGTTTTGCAAGCCCTGCGGAATTGGTTCAGGTCCCGCAGGGCTCGTACCATCTCTGGAAGATGATTCCACCATTGAGGGGCCATTACTGAGAAGGCTTGCTCCCTAGTAGCCTTCAATCTAGCCTCTCTTGGCCCAGGGATTGTTAGAAGGTTTTGAGAGCTAGATCTCAGTGCTCTCTGGGGAACATATGGGGAGAGGCGGTCCCTTAGGTAGGCAGGTCCTCGGCCATATAGGGCTTTAAAGGTGATAACCAGCACTTTATAGTGAACACGGTAC
>NC_083243.1:8556692-8612038 GCF_032191835.1 Heteronotia binoei | reverse complement strand
TTTGCATATTAGGCCACACCCCTTATGTAGCCAATCTTCCCAAGAGCTTACAGGGCTCTTCTTACAGGGCCTACTGTAAGCTCTTGAAAGATTGGCTGCATCGGGGTGTGTAGCCTAATAGGCAAAGGAGTTCCTGCTACAAAGAAAGCCGTGTATTTGCATATTAGGCCACACCCCCTGATGTAGCCAATCCTCCAAGAGCTTATAGGGCTCTTCATACAGGGCCTACTATAAGCTCTTGAAGGATTGGCTGCATCGGGTGTGTGGCCTAATAGGCAAAGGAGTTCCTGCTACAAAGAAAGCCGTGTATTTGCATATTAGGCCACACCCCCTGATGTAGCCAATCCTCCAAGAGCTTTCAGGGCTCTTTGCACAGGGCCTACTGCAAGCTCCAGGAGGATTGGCTGCATCAGGGGTGTGTGGCCTAATATGCAAAGGAGGTCCTGCTAGAATTCCTTACAGGGCTCTTCGTATAGGGCCTACTGGAAGCTCCAGGAGGATTGGCTACATCAGGGGTGTGTGGCCTAATATGCAAAGGAGGTCCTGCTAGAATTCCTTACAGGGCTCTTCGTACAGGGCCTACTGCAAGCTCCAGGAGGATTGGCTACATCAGGGGGTGTGGCCTAATATGCAAAGGAGGTCCTGCTAGAATTCCTTACAGGGCCTATTGGAAGCTCCAGGAGGATTGGCTACATCAGGGGGTGTGGCCTAATATGCAAAGGAGGTCCTGCTAGAATTCCTTACAGGGCTCTTCTTATAGGGCCTACTGGAAGCTCCAGGAGGATTGGCTACATCAGGGGTGTGTGGCCTAATATGCAAAGGAGGTCCTGCTACAAAAAAAGCCCTGCCCCTGTGTTTTCCCCAGAGAAGGTAAAAGCAGCATTGTTCAAGAAGAAGATAATGCGGCCTTCATTATTTTCTCATCACTGTTCTGCTCTTTGGAAAAAAACAGCCAAAAATTTGCAAGAAAAGTGACCATGGGATTTTTTATTTTTTTAAATGTAGGTTCAAGTCTGGCAGCACCTGATGATTAATTGATTTGATTTATAGCCCTACACTTGCAGAGCTGTATAGAGAGCCGGTTTGGTGTAGTGGTTAAGTGTGCAGACTCTTATCTGAGAGAACTGGGTTTGATTCCCCAACTCCTCCACTTGCACCTGCTGGAATGGCCTTGGGTCAGCCATAGCTCTGGCACAGGTTGTCCTTGAAAGGGCAGCTGCTGTGAGAGCCCTCTCAGCCCCACCCACCCTCACAGGGTGTCTGTTGTGGGGGAGGAAGGGAAAGGAGATTGTAGGCCGCTCTGAGACTCTGTCCTTGAAAGTGCAGTTGCTGTGAGAGCCCTCTCAGCCCCACCCACATCACAGGGGTGTCTGTTGTGGGGAGGAAGGGACAGGAGATTGTAGGCCGCTCTGAGACTCTGTCCTTGAAAGGGCAGCTGCTGTGAGAGCCCTCTCAGCCCCACCCACCTCACAGGGTGTCTGTTGTGGGGGAGGAAGGGAAAGGAGATTGCAGGCTGCTCTGAGACACTGTCCTGAAGGGCAGCTGCTGTAAGAGCCCTCTCAGCCCCACCCACCTCACAGGGTGTCTGTTGTGGGGAGGAAGGGACAGGAGATTGAGGCCGCTCTGAGACTCTGTCCTTGAAAGTGCAGTTGCTGTGAGAGCCCTCTCAGCCCCACCCACATCACAGGGTGTCTGTTGTGGGGGAGGAAGGGACAGGAGATTGTAGGGCCGCTCTGAGACTCTGTCCTTGAAAGGGCAGCTGCTGTGAGAGCCCTCTCAGCCCCACCCACCTCACAGGGTGTCTGTTGTGGGGGAGGAAGGGAAAGGAGATTGCAGGCTGCTCTGAGACACTGTCCTGGAAGGGCAGCTGCTGTAAGAGCCCTCTCAGCCCCACCCACCTCACAGGGTGTCTGTTGTGGGGGAGGAAGGGACAGGAGATTGTAGGCCGCTCTGAGACTCTGTCCTTGAAAGTGCAGTTGCTGTGAGAGCCCTCTCAGCCCCACCCCACATCACAGGGTGTCTGTTGTGGGGGAGGAAGGGACAGGAGATTGTAGGCCGCTCTGAGACTCTGTCCTTGAAAGGGCAGCTGCTGTGAGAGCCCTCTCAGCCCCACCCACATCACAGGGTGTCTGTTGTGGGGGAGGAAGGGAAAGGAGATTGTAGGCCGCTCTGTGTCTCTGATTCAGGGAGAAGGACATGGCACATATCTGCAAGTTCTTCTTCTTCTGTCCAAGATGCTGTACAGCAGGGCTTGGCCGGGGTGTGTGTGTGTGTGACAATAATATGGTCTTAACCGGGGGTCGTTTTGTAGCAAAATAGGTGGTGGAGCTCATTAGCATAACTCATTAACATAGGCCACCACCCCCACCCTCCAGCATCCAAAAGCAACCCGACACAAGAAAGGAGGACCCAGGCCTCGCTCGCTTGGGGCTCTCCTTGGCCGCCGCTCCCCAGTCAAATGGCCAGCAAGCCACCCACTGCCCACATCAGAAGTGGAGAAAAGGTGGTGTGGGCCTCTCCAGGGGTTAATGAGGGCTGCTGGGGGCATGGCAAAGCCCCTGGTGGCTGGCTGGCTACCCGCTCTCCTAATCCGGGGATTGTTATGCAGCTGCACCTCCTATTCAATGGACAAGGTAGGTGGGGAGGAGGAGGGGGAACCCTCAGAAAGGTTCAGGAGCTGCGCTCCTGTGAGCTCCTGCTGAATTCAAGGCTTGGTCTTAAGAAGAAGAAGATGATATTGGATTTATATCCCGCCCTCCACTCCGAAGAGTCTCAGAGCGGCTCACAATCTCCTTTCCCTTCCTCCCCCACAACAGACACCCTGTGAGGTAGATGAAGATATTGGATTTATATCCCGCCCTCCACTCCGAAGAGTCTCAGAGCGGCTCACAATCTCCTTTCCCTTCCTCCCCCACCGCAGACACCCTGTGAGGTAGATGGGGCTGAGAGGGCTCTCACAGCAGCTGCCCTTTCAAGGGACAGAGTCTCAGAGCAGCCTACAATCTCCTGTCCCTTCTTCCCCCACAACAGACACCCTGTGAGGTGGGTGGGGCTGGAGAGGGCTCTCACAGCAGCTGCCCTTTCAAGGACAGAGTCTCAGAGCGGCCTACAATCTCCTTTCCCTTCCTCCCCCACAACAGGACACCCTGTGAGGTGGGTGTGGCCGGAGAGGGCTCTCCCAGCAGCTGTCCCTTTCAAGGACAACCTCTGCCAGAGCTATGGCTGACCCAAGGCCATTCCAGCAGGTGCAAGTGGAGGAGTGGGGAATCAAACCCGGTTCTCCCAGATAAGAGTCCGCACACTTAACCACTACACCAAACTGGCTCTCTTAAGACTGCTGTAAAAAGATCAAGGTAGCCCCCTGTGCAAGCAGCAGTCGTTTCCGATTCTGGGGTGACGTCGCGTCATGACGTTTTCACGGCACCTTTTTACCGGGGTGGTTTGCCATTGCCTTCCCCAGTCATCTACACTTCCCCCCAGCAAGCTGGGGACTCATTTGACTGACCTCGGAAGGATGGAAGGCTGAGTGAACCTCGAGCCAGCTACCTGAAAACCCAGCTTCCGCCGGGATCGAACTCAGGTCGTGAGCAGAGCTTAGGACTGCAGCTTTAAACACTCTGCACCACGGAGCCGTAAAACTGGGCAATTTGGTCTATACCCCAGAACGTGCGTGCTTTTCTGCAGCTCCAAAATATTCCTCAGCAGCCTGCCGGGGGGGGGGCTCCTTTGCTGCCACGACGTCCAGCTTTGATGAACCTTCAAGGGCCTCTGCCCCCCACCCTCTGCTGCTGACAGACTCGTCTCACGAGTGCATTTTGAGATCTGTTCTCCTGCACCTCGTTTACTTTTTCCCATCCGGCTTTGTCACGGAGAGCTTGAGAAGGAACATCTGGAGAGCCGCAGACCGATGGCTGGGAAAGGGTAGCTGAGAAGGCATTTCGAAATTGGGAGCTTTGGGGACCTTTTAGTGACCGAAACCTTTGATTGTGAAGGCAAACGAGCAACAGTCTTCAGCAAGGGTGGAATGCTAGCAGGAGCTCCTTTGAATATTAGGCCACACCCCCTTGATGTAGCCAATCCTCCAAGAGCTTACAAAAAGGAGCCCTGTAAGCTCTGGGAGGATTGGCTACATCGGGGGGGTGTGTGGCCTAATATGCAAAGGCGCTCCTGCCTAGAATTCCACACCTGGTCATCAGGATCAAAGAGCTAGATTCGAATCCAGTTGCTCCTTCAGGCTTTCACCTGGATAGCCCATGCTAGTTTGGTGTAGTGGTTAAGCGCGGGGGCTCTTATCTAGGAGAACTGGGTTTGATTCCCCACTCCTCCACTTGCAGCTGCTGGAATGGCCTTAGGTCAGCCATAGTGGTTAAACGCACAGACTCTTATCTGGGTTTGATTCCACACTCCTCCACTTGCAGCTGCTGGAATGGCCTTAGTGGTGAAGTGTGCGGACTCTTATCTGGGAGAACCGGGTTTGATTCCCCACTCCTCCACTTGCAGCTGCTGGAATGGCCTTAGGTCAACCATAGTGATTAAGCGCACAGACTCTTATCTGGGAGAACTGGGTTTGATTCCCCACTCCTCCACTTGCAGCTGCAGGAATTGCCTTAGGTCAACCATAGTGATTAAGTGCACAGACTCTTATCTGGGAGAACCGGGTTTGATTCCCCACTCCTCCACTTTCAGCTGCTGGAAGGTCTTGGGTCAGCCAAAGCTCTAGCAGAGGTTGTCCTTGAAAGAGCAGCTTCTGTGAGAGCCCTCTCCAGCCCCACCCACCTCACAGGGTGTCTGTTGTGGGGGAGGAAGGTAAAGGAGATTGTGAGCCACTGTGAGACTGAGGTTCAGAGTGAAAGGCAGAATATCAATCCAATATCTTCTCTCCGATATCTCCCTTACCTTGGCATTACGTTTTATGACATACATGGCCCGGCCCAACAAGGTCTCATTTATGTCAGATCCGGCCCTCATAACAAATGAGTTCGACATCCCTTCGATGTAGAGTCATCAAACGAAAGGATTAAACTTCTCACTGGCTGCTGTAGCTCTCCTCCCCCCCCCCCCTCAATTTCAGCGCAGTCTTGTGGGAGCTTCTAATCAGCTTTCAGATAATAATAATAACCTCATGGGAACTCCAGATAGCGGATCTCTCTCCACTGGGGATAGGTTGGCCTTCAGAGGAAGCCGTTCCCACCGTGTATTTGATCTCTTTGTTTAAAATGCAACCTGCCCTTTCCCCAAAAATTATCTGCCGTTCTCAAAATAGCAAACGAGCCTGTAAAAACAGTAATATGGTTAAAACAGCAGTCGCAAATTCAGCCGATGGCGATCCGAAAAGTCACTGAGCTGTAGGCAACAGGAGGCCGGACTGGATGGACCGCTGTTGTGATCCAGCAGGGCTCTTTTTATGTTACGTTCATTCAACTGTAACGTTAGCTCTATAGCCCTGCGTCACTTCCCGTGCGCCGAGTGTTCGCGCTAATGAGAATGTGTCGGTCTCAGAACAGCTGCTCCACAAAGTTTAGAGTCAAGACCCAGAAGGCACCAGCCATCCTTAACAGCTGTAATGAAATTTGGGCATGCATAGTTATAATAATAATAATAATAATAAATTTTATTTGTATCCCGCCCTCCCCACCTAGGCAGGCTCAGGGCGGCTAACAGCATTTCATAAGACATACAATAATAGATAAAACCTTAAATTTAACAATATAAAACTTTACATTTAACAGCATTAAAAACCAGTTAATACAATTAAAATAACTTGGTCTGACAGTGCCGATGGTGTTTGACGCTAGTTCTGTCAGTTTATACAATCTATACAGTTTACACAGCGGTATATTTTATTTTTATTTATTTATTTATATTTAGACTTATATCCGCCCTTCTCACCGAAGTGTCTCAGGCGGCTTACAACATAATAATTTACACAGATTCAATTTAAAAGCATTTACAGATACAATTTAAACCATAATTAATAAAACAATTAAAATAAAACCAAATCTAGTCTTTGATTAGAACCGCGTTAGCGGATCCTTAGTTAACAGCCTTCTTCAGCAGTCTGAATATGCAAGTTTAAAGAGGGCGGTCTTGCTGGCCCTGCGGAACTGATCAAGGTTCCGCAGGGCCCGCACCTCCTCAGGGAGCTGGTTCCATAGGGCAGGGGCCGCGATTGAAAAGGCTAGGGTGACCATAATGTCTGAAGGCCAGCCAGGGACACATGGGGGGGGGGGGGGAGGGAGGGTGCGCGTGCGTGAAGCGCGCCCGCCGCCGGAAACAGGAAGTGACGTCACTTCCGGTGACGTCACTTCCGGTGACGGCATGCCACCACAGGAAACAGGAAGTGACATCACTTCCTGTGACATCATTTCCCCGCGTCCACCTGCCGGAAATGGGAAGTGACATCACTTCCTGTGACATCATTTCCCCCAAATGACATCATTTCCCCCAAATGCCACTGCCGGAAACAGGAAGTGACTTCACAGCACTTCCTGTGACATCCCCAAAAATCCCCCAAATATCACCGCCGGAAACAATTTTGTTCTGAAATCCTGTATATACTTCATCAGTATATGGGATAAGGCACTTTCTCAACTGTGCTGCATAATGCAGCCTATTTATTTTGTCCTGTTTGCTCTGTTGGCTCTATCTGCGCCACCTTCATCACTTTCGGGGTGTGGATCCCCCAGTGGGGTGCTCTCCCGACTCCCTCCGCCGGCTGTTTCTGATAGCCCTGCACCCCCTCTTTCATTTGATATGTGTCCCGTGCGGGTGCCACCCTCCCGCCGGGAGATGCCGCAAAATGAGCCCCCTTGAGGCTTATGGCGGCAGGGCTCGGGGAAGCGAGCTAGACTGCTGTTCTTTTGAGGGGTTATAGAGTGTTTCGAGCCCGTCCCTGTGGCATCGGTCCCATCGTTGTGGGGCCCAGGGGCCGGCGCAGCGGCACGCCGAAGCAGCCTGTCACTAATAACACAGGTCGAGATGCAGGACAGAAACCCGGAAGTGACCAACAGGCTGCTTCAGCGTGCCGCTGCGCCGGCCCCCTGGGGCCCCACAACGATGGGACCAATGCCACAGGGACGGGCTCGAAACACTCTATAACCCCTCAAAAGAACAGCAGTCTAGCTCGCTTCCCCCGAGCCCTGCCGCCATAAGCCTCAAGGGGGCTCATTTTGCGGCATCTCCCGGGGGGAGGGTGGCACCCGCACGGGACACATATCAAATGAAAGAGGGGGGCGCCAGGGCTATCAGAAACAGCCGGCGGAGGGAGTCACGAGACCACCCCACTGGGGGATCCACACCCCGAAAGTGATGAAGGTGGCGCAGACAGAGCCAACAGAGCCAACAGGACAAAATAAATAGGCTGCATTATGCAGCACAGTTGAGAAAGTGCCTTATCCATATACTGATGAAGTAAATACAGGATCTGAGAACAAAATTGCACCAGAAGACACAAACACAAAGCTCCCTTACACTGAATCAGTGCTTGGGTCCACCAAAGTCAGTATTATCTACTCCAGTCACAAACACAAAGCTCCCTTACACTGAATCAGTGCTTGGGTCCACAAAGTCAGTATTATCTACTCCAGTCACAAACACAAAGCTCCCTTACACTGAATCAGTGCTGGGTCCACCAAAGTCAGTATTGTCACATAAGAAGCCCTGTTGGATCAGGCCAGTGGCCCATCCAGTCCAACACTCTGCGTCACATAAGAACATAAGAGAAGCCCTGTTGCATCAGACCAATGGCCCATCCAGCCACCACTCTTGTCACATAAGAACATAAGAGAAGCCCTGTTGCATCAGACCAATGGCTCATCCAGCCCACCACTCTGGTCACATAAGAACATAAGAGAAGCCCTGTTGCATCAGACCAATGGCTCATCCAGTCCACCACTCTGGTCACATAAGAACATAGAGAAGCCCTGTTGCATCAGACCAATGGCTCATCCAGTCCACCACTCTTGTCACATAAGAACATAAGAGAAGCCCTGTTGGCATCAGACCAATGGCTCATCCAGCCCACCACTCTGGTCACATAAGAACATAAGATAAGCCCTGTTGCATCAGACCAATGGCTCATCCAGCCCACCACTCTGGTCACATAAGAAGGGAAGGGAAGGGAAGGGAAGGAAGGAAGGAAGGAAGGAAGGAAGGAAGGAAGGAAGGGAGGGAGGAGGAGGGAGGGAGGAGGGAGGGAAGGAAGGAAGGAAGAAAGAAGGAAGGGAGGAGGGAAGGAAGGAAGGAAAGGGAGTGAGGGAAGGAAGGAAGGAAGGAAGGGGAGGAGGGGAGGGAGGGAAGAAAGGAAGGACGCCCCCGCCCCCCCCGCTTTCGGCCCCCTTACCTGTTTCCAGGGCGGCGGAGCCGGAGAGTCCAGCGGCGGCGAAGGCGGCGAAGGCGAAGGCGGCGAGGGAGGGAGGGAGCTGCCGGCACTGGCCTCTGGAGGCCTCCAGGGACCAGCGCCGGCTGCTGCGTGGCCGCTCCACGGCCTCCGCTGGTCCCTGGAGGCCCTCCAGAGACCAGCGGAGGCCGCGCAGACGGCCTTCGCTGGTCGGGCAGTGGTCCCGGAAGGCCTTCCAGAGGCTCTGGAAGGCCTTCCGGGACCAGTGCCGGGCCGCTCCAACGGCCTCCGCTGGTCGGGCGGTGGTCCCGGAAGGCCTTCCAGAGGCTCTGGAAGGCCTTCCGGGACCAGCGCCGGCCGCTCCACGGCCTCCGCTGGTCCCTGGAGGCCCTCCTGAGACTCTGGAGGGCCTCCAGGGACCAGCGGAGGCCGCGCAGCGGCCTTTGCTGGTCGGGCGCTGGTCCCGGAAGGCCTTCCAGAGGCTCTGGAAGGCCTTCCGGGACCAGCGCCGGCCGCTCCGCGGCCTCCGCCTCCGGGGCTGGCTAAACCGGGACCTCTAAATGGTCCCGGTATAGCCAGCCCAGGAGGCGGGAATAGGGGGCCAGAACCGGGACATTCCCGGGCTCCCGGGACGGTCTGGCCACCCTAGAAAAGGCCCGTGCTTCTGGTGTTCTGAAGCTTGATCTCTTTCGGCCCAGGGATAGTCATTAGATTTTTCCCGACTGACCTCAGTGCTCTCTGGGGTTCATACGGGGAAAGACGGTCCCTCAGGTAGGCGGGTCCTCGGCCGTATAAGGCTTTAAAGGTAATGACCAACACTTTGTACTGGACCCGGTATATAATCGGCAGCCAGTGCAGTCCACGTAGCCCCGGCCGTATGTGTTCCCATTTCGGGAGTCCAACAACAGCCTGGCTGCCGCGTTCTGCACTAGCTGCAGTCCTCCGGGTCCAGCACAAAGGTAGCCCCAAGTAGAGAGCATTACAGTAGTCTAATCTTGAGGTGACCGTTGCGTGGATCACTGTTGCGTTGTGTTGTTCGTTTGGGTGGATTTTTTGGTACCATTTTCGTATTCAGATGTGAGTTTCCTCCTCGGAAAGAGCAGTTTCAGGGCCCAGTAGTCAGTATGAAAGAAATCCAGGAGAGTTTTTCATTTAAAGCAGGAGTGTAAAAACATGCAGTCTAGGGGCCGAATCAGGCCCCCGCAGGGCCCTCAAGCAACTGGCTGTCATCTGTGTGAGGACTCTTATCTGGGAGATAAGTTTTCAAAAGTTAGAGCTCCCATAGAACTCCCTGAGAGCCAGTTTGGTGTAGTGGTTAAGTGTGTGGACTTTTATCTGGGAGAAGAAGATAAAGACTGCAGATTTATACCGCATCCTTCTCTCTGAATCAGAGACTCAGAGCAGCTTACAATCTCCTATATCTTCTCCCCCCACAACAGACGCTCTGTGAGGTGGGTGGGGCTGAGAGGGCTCTCACAGCAGCTGCCTTTTTAAGGACAACTCCTACAAGAGCCATTCCAGCAGGTGCCAAGTGGAGGTGTGGGGAATCAAACCCGGTTGAAACGCTTGGGACTCTTTAGCTTGGAGAAACGTCGACTGCGGGGTGACATGATAGAGGTTTACAAGATAATGCATGGGATGGAGAAAGTAGAGAAAGAAGTACTTTTTTCCCCTTTCTCACAATACAAGAACTCGTGGGCATTCAATGAAATTGCTGAGCAGACAGGTTAAAATGGATAAAAGGAAGTACTTCTTCACCCAAAGGGTAATTAACATGTGGAATTCACTGCCACAGGAGGTGGCGGCGGCCACAAGCATAGCCACCTTCAAGAGGGGTTTAGATAAAAATATGGAGCAGAGGTCCATCAGTGGCTATTAGCCACAGTGTGTATGTATGTATAAAATTTTTTGCTACTGTGTGACACAGAGTGTTGGACTGGATGGGCCATTGGCCTGATCCAACATGGCTTCTCTTATATTCTTATGTTCTTATTAGTGGAAGAAGCCAACCCGAAGCTGTTTGTGATTTTGGAACAGGAAAAAATGATAGGGAGGGAGGGGGGAAAATACCCCTAACTTGGAGGGCTTTTTTTTGTAGGAGGAACTCCTTTGCATATTAGGCCACACCCCTTATGTAGCCAATCCTCCCAAGAGCTTACAGGGCTCTTCTTACAGGGCCTACTGTAAGCTCTTGGAAGATCATTTTTTCCTGATCCAAAATCACAAACAGCTTCGGGCTGGCTTCATCCACTAATAAGAACATAAGAATATAAGAGAAGCCATGTTGCAAAAAATTTTATACATACAGCTTCAAGAGGGGTTTAGATAAAAATATGGAGCAGAGGTCCATCAGTGGCTATTAGCCACAGTGTGTGTGTATATATAAAAAATTTTTGCCACTGTGTGACACAGAGTGTTGGACTGGATGGGCCATTGGCCTGATCCAACATGGCTTCTCTTATGTTCTTATAAATCCAATATCTTCATCTACCTCACAGGCTGTCTGTTGTGGGGGTGGAAGGTAAAGGAGATTGTGACCGCTCTGAGATTCAGAGTACAGGGCGGGATATAAATCCAATATCTTTTTATCCGGTGAAAGGAGTTTTGGCTCTCAAAAGTTCGTCTCCACAGTGCTCCTGGACTCAGCTCTAAACCCAACCAGATCTCCCTTCCCGACTGCTTTCCCTTTTGGAAACAAACCCAGTTGTCTGCTTGGCTTCAGCGAGACCCCTGATGCTGGGATATGTTTATTTATTTGAGAATCCTTCCTCCCTTCCGAGAGAGCAAGAAACTCTCACCCGACCCCAGGCAAATCCCCCTGTGGCACGGCCGGCCGTTCCCATGGACTGAGAGCCAATTTAGTTGACCGGATCAGGCCGCGACCGCCCCAGCCACAGAGTTCCCTCCTTGCTTTGTTGGATCGCCTTGTGCGAGTGGCTGCCCACAGCCCTTCTCTCCCCCTGGGCCTCTGGGGCTGAGGCTGTTGGGCTTCCCGAGAGGCCTTGCAACCGCCTTTCCGCTTCCCTGGCATTAGTTTATGTGGCTTCGGTTACCAGCTCCAATTTGGGGAAGCCCTAGAGATCTCAGGGAGGGCGGAGCCTGGGGAAGATGGCTTTTGGGGAGGGGGGGGGACCTCAGCAGGCATATGATGTGGTAAACCAGGGGTGGCCAAACCTGCTAACAGGGGAGCCACATAAAATAAATGTCAGATATTGGAGAGCAGCAAGACATGAACATCAGATGTCTGAGAGCCACAAGACATGAACGTCTGATGTCTGAGAGCCGCAAGACATGTGCGTCAGATGTCTGAGAGCCGCAAGACAAGAACGTCAGATGTCTGAGAGCCGCAAGACATGAACGTCAGATGTCTGAGAGCCGCAAGACATGAACGTCAAATGTCTGAGAGCCGCAAGACATGAACGTCAAATGTCTGAGAGCCGCAAGACATGAACGTCAGATGTCTGAGAGCCGCAAGACATGAACTTCAGATGTCTGAGAGCCGCAAGACATGAACTTCAGATGTCCGAGAGCCGCAAGACAAGAACGTCTGATGTCCGAGAGCCGCAAGACATGAACGTCAGATGTCTGAGAGCCGCAAGACAAGAACGTCAGATGTCTGAGAGCCGCAAGACATGAACGTCAGATGTCTGAGAGCCGCAAGACATGAACGTCAAATGTCTGAGAGCCGCAAGACATGAACGTCAAATGTCTGAGAGCCGCAAGACATGAACGTCAGATGTCTGAGAGCCGCAAGACATGAACTTCAGATGTCTGAGAGCCGCAAGACATGAACTTCAGATGTCTGAGAGCCGCAAGACAAGAACGTCTGATGTCCGAGAGCCGCAAGACATGAACGTCAGATGTCTGAGAGCCGCAAGACAAGAACGTCTGATGTCTGAGAGCCGCAAGACATGAACTTCAGATGTCTGAGAGCCTCAAGACAAGAAGGTCAGATGTCTGAGAGCCTCAAGACAAGAAGGTCAGATGTCTGAGAGCCGCAAGACATGAACGTCAAATGTCTGAGAGCCTCAAGACAAGAAGGTCAGATGTCTGAGAGCCGCAAGACATGAACGTCAGATGTCTGAGAGCCGCAAGACAAGAACGTCTGATGTCTGAGAGCCTCAAGACAAGAACGTCTGATGTCTGAGAGCCTCAAGACAAGAAGGTCAGATGTCTGAGAGCCGCAAGACATGAACGTCAGATGTCTGAGAGCCGCAAGACAAGAACGTCTGATGTCTGAGAGCCGCAAGACATGAACTTCAGATGTCTGAGAGCCGCAAGACATGAACGTCAGATGTCTGAGAGCTGCAAGACAAGAACGTCAAATGTTCGAGGGAGGGAAGGAAGGAAAAATATAGATGGGGAGGGAGGGGCAGGGAGAGGTAGAAAGAAAGCAACTTTAACTTAAAATGCATACTCCAAGCTGCTAGCAACAGGGCAGTGGGGACTTCAAGAGCCACACAATATGTGTGAAAGAGCCACCCCTGTGTGAGACAGCAGGCTGGACTAGATGGACCACTGGTCTGATCCAGCAGGGAGGGCTCTTCTGATGCTCTAATGAAGACCTCAGTCTCTGTTCCCTATTGTTGGTCCTGCAGAGGAACTGGCTGGTCGCTGTATGAGATTGGAGTTTGGGCAAGATGTACCACTGGTCTGACCCAGCAGGGCTCTTCTAATGTCCTTAAGATCTTGGCTTCTATACCCTGTTCTTGGCCCTCCAGAGGAACTGGTTGGCCACTGTGTGAGACAGGAGGTTGGACTAGATGGACCCTCACCGGTCTGATCCAGCAGGGCTCTTCTTAGGTTCTAAACAAACTGTGCGCTCTAATTGGGGAGGAGATTATGATAAGTGTCCCAGAGAAATCAATTGTACTAAATGAAGCCAAAAAGAGTCTTCAGGGGAGGGGTAAAGTTTATTATAAAAGAGTGGGGAGAAAAAGGAAAAGGGTGGTTGGATTCGAGAAGTGGCAGAACCAAAAAAAATACAGGGTAAAGGCATAAGAACATAAGAGAAGCCATGTTGGATCAGGCCAATGGCCCCTCCAGTCCAACACTCTGTGTCACATAAGAGAAGCCGTGTTGGATCAGGCCAGTGGCCCCTTAAGTCCAACACTCTGTGTCACATAAGAACATAAGAGAAGCCGTGTTGGATCAGGCCAGTGGCCCCTCCAGTCCAACACTCTGTGTCACATAAGAACATAAGAGAAGCCGTGTTGGATCAGGCCAGTGGCCCCTCCAGTCCAACACTCTGTGTCACATAAGAACATAAGAGAAACCCTGTTGGATCAGGCCAGTGGCCCCTCCAGTCCAACACTCTGTGTCACATAAGAACATAAGAGAAGCCATGTTCGATCAGGCCAATGGCCCATCCAGTCCAACACTCTGTGTCACATAAGAACATAAGAGAAGCCATGTTCGATCAGGTCAATGGCCCATCCAGTCCAACACTCTGTGTCACATAAGAACATAAGAGAAGCCATGTTGGATCAGGCCAATGGCCCCTCCAGTCCAACACTCTGTGTCACATAAGAACATAAGAGAAGCCATGTTGGATCAGGCCAATGGCCCATCCAGTCCAACACTCTGTGTCACATAAGAACATAAGAGAAGCCATGTTGGATCAGGCCAATGGCCCCTCCAGTCCAACACTCTGTGTCACATAAGAACATAAGAGAAGCCATGTTGGATCAGGCCAATGGCCCCTCCAGTCCAACACTCTGTGTCACATAAGAACATAAGAGAAGCCATGTTCGATCAGGCCAATGGCCCATCCAGTCCAACACTCTGTGTCACATAAGAACATAAGACAAGCCATGTTCGATCAGGCCAATGGCCCCTCCAGTCCAACACTCTGTGTCACATAAGGGAAGCCATGTTGGATCAGGCCAATGGCCCCTCCAGTCCAACACTCTGTGTCACATAAGAACATAAGAGAAGCCCTGTTGGATCAGGCCAATGGCCCATCCAGTCCAACATTCTGTGTCACATAAGAACATAAGAGAAGCCATGTTGGGTCAGGCCAATGGCCCCTCCAGTCCAACACTCTGTGTCACATAAGAACATAAGAGAAGCCATGTTGGATCAGGCCAATGGCCCATCCAGTCCAACACTCTGTGTCACATAAGGGAAGCCATGTTGGATCAGGCCAATGGCCCCTCCAGTCCAACACTCTGTGTCACATAAGAACATAAGAGAAGCCATGTTGGATCAGGCCAATGGCCCATCCAGTCCAACATTCTGTGTCACATAAGAACATAAGAGAAGCCATGTTGGGTCAGGCCAATGGCCCATCCAGTCCAACACTCTGTGTCACACAGTGGCCAAAAAAGTCAGTTGCCATCAGGAAGTCCACCAGTGGGGCCAGGACACTAGAAGCCCTCCCACTGTGCCAACCCAAGCACCAAGAAGACAGTGCATCATAAGAACATAAGAACACCCAGACAGCATACACCCAGACAGCAGAGAGATCCTCATGTGCTAGTGTTAGTCAGAGCGTTGTGCTACCGTTAAAACGGAGCAGAGGTTATCCGGGAAGGACTGAAATGGGTGAAGGGGTGTCTGGCAGGGTTACAGTTACCTGGAGGCTGTACATGTGGGAAGTGAATTATTATCCTCTAGGCAGCTTCCTCGTGCTGGCCTGGCTCCCATCAGCCAGAATCCGGCTGGCCCCAGGTGCGAATTCCTAAACTCCCACACAGCTTGTCCTTCTCTGCGTGGCAGACAGAAAGCAAGGAGAGAGGAATGCCACACCGAGGCATTCTTGACAGGACCACTTTCCTAGCAGGCGTTGTTCGAACTTGCCCAGGCTGGGAGGTTAGTAGAGCGAATGTCATTGGTTGAGTGTGAATTCAGAGACAGTCTCCCTGGGAGGACCTGGCTCCTTATGAACTCAGAGCATCTGAGCCAGTTTGGTGTAGTGGTTAAGTGTGGAGCCTCTTATCTGGGAGAACCAGGTTTGATTCTCCACTCCTCCACTTGCAGCTGCTGGAATGGCCTTGGATAAGCCAGAGCTCTGGCAGAGGTTGTCCTTGAAAGGGCAGCTTCTGGGAGAGCTCTCTCAGCCCCACCTACCTCACAGGGTGTCTGTTGTGGGTGAGGAAGGGAAAGGAGATTGCAGGCCGCTCTGAGACTCTGTCCTTGGAAAGGCAGCTGCTGGGAGAGCCCTCTCAGCCCCACCTACCTCATAGGGTGTCTGTTGTGGGGGGGGGGGGGGCAGGGGAAGGTAGAGGAAATTGTGACCGCTCTGAGATTCTGAGTATAGGGCGGGGTATAAATCCAATATCTTCTTCTTCTGCCAGGCCTGGATTAAGGCACTGTGAAGTCTTACGTTCAGCTTCTGGCTCAGCCAACCATTTTGCAGGGTTTCTGAGGCTGCCCGTCGTCTTAATTGGATGGCATTAAAAAGGCGAAAGTTCTTTTATAGGGGTTGAGCAGAAACACAGGAAATCGTTGAGGGTCTGGCTCACGCTGTGAGGTAAATTTGTATCTGCGGTTTCTCCTGCCTACGTCAGCCTCCCTTTCCTGCCTCCCGGCCTTTTCCCGCTCTGCCTTTCTCCCTCTGCGTGTGCCTCCCCCCCCATCCCAGTCTTCAAAATGTACCTCTAGAACAGCTGTCGGCAGCTGTTATTTAACAACAGTCGAGTTCTGAATCTGGGGCTTGGTTTGTAGTCGTGAAAGACGACTCAAGTCCTCAACAAATGCTGGGTTCGTTGCCTTCGTAAGAAGACGGTGCCGCCGAATAGGCCAAGGTTAAGCCAGGTGTTTGCAGCCCTGGTGGTCACGATCCTCTTAGGTGCTCTTAGGTGAGAGCCAGTGTGGTGTAGTGGTTAAGTGTGCGGACTCTTATCTGGGAGAACCGGGTTTGATCCCCCTCTTCTCCACTCGCAGCTGCTGGAATGGCCTTGGGCCAGCCATAGCTCTGGCAGAGATGTCCTTGAAAGGGCAGCTTCTGGGAGAGCTCTCTCAGCCCCACCCACCTCACAGGGTGTCTGTTGTGGGGGGAGAAGATACAGGAGATTGTGAGCCACTGTGAGACTGTCCTTGAAAGGGCAGCTTCTGGGAGAGCCCTCTCAGCCCCACCCATCTCACAGGGTGTCTGTTGTGGGGGAAGAAGATATAGGAGATTCTGAGCCGCTCGGAGACTGTCCTTGAAAGGGCAGCTTCTGGGAGAGCTCTCTCAGCCCTACCCACCTCACAGGGTGTCTGTTGTGGGGGAAGAAGATATAGGAGATTTTGAGCCACTCTAAGACTGTCCTTGAAAGAGCAGCTTCTGGGAGAGCTCTCTCAACCCCACCCACCTCACAGGGTGTCTGTTGTGGGGGAAGAAGATATAGGAGATTGTGAGCCGCTCTGAGACTGTCCTTGAAAGGGCAGCTTCTGGAAGAGCTCTCTCAGACCCACCCACCTCACAGGGTGTCTGTTGTGGGGGAGGAAGGGAAAGGAGATTGCAAGCTGCTCTCTGTCCTTGAAAGGGCAGCTGCTGGGAGAGCCCTCTCCAGCCCCACCCACCTCACGAGGTGTCTGTTGTGGGGGGGGAAGGGAAAGCTCTTTCAACCTCACCCACCTTACAGGGTGTCTGTTGTGGGGGAGGAAGGGAAAGGAGATTGCAAGCCACTCTCTGTCCTTGAAAGGGCAGCTGCTGGGAGAGCCCTCTCCAGCCCCACCCACCTCACAAGGGTGTCTGTTGTGGGGGAAGAAGATATAGGAGATTTTGAGCCGCTCTGAGACTGTCCTTGAAAAAGCAGCTTTGGGAGAGCTCTTTCAGCCCCACCCACCTCACAGGGTGTCTGTTGTGGGGGAGGAAGGGAAAGGAGATTTTGAGTCACTCTGAGATTCGAAGTGGGGAGTGGGATATAAATTCAATTTCTTCTTCTCCTCCTCCTCCTCTCTTGCCAGTAGAATGACCAGATCTGAATTCCATCAACTAAATCGGGAGTCTCCAGTGCGATGCCCGTGAACACCAAGGCAACCCTGGGCACTTTTCCTGGCCCCTGCCAAATGTTGAGAGAGTGGGTGGGGCCCGGTGCACCTTTTGCCCAGGAGGGCTTCTGATTGGCTCTGCAGGTTTTTACAAAGTTGATTCGGCAGCAGCTGCCACTGCAGCACAAAGCCCGTCATGCAGCGAAGCTGTGGGCAAGGGAATATTTAAACAGTATCGTCATTTTAAAGGCATCCTGTTAAACAGAGATTCCGCCGGAAATGTTATAAAATTGCTATTAGAGTTAAGCAAGACCTCACTCCCTGACCTTTTGTGGTTGGCTCCACAAAAGCCAGTTTGTTGTAGTGGTGAAGGGCAGTGGAGTCTGGTCTGGGGGACTGGGTTTGATTCCCCACTCCTCCACACGCAGCTGCTGGTGTGACCTTGGGCCCACCCCAGTTCCCTCAGAGCTGTTCTCTAAAAGGGCAGTTCTCTCAGAGCTCTCTCAGCCTCACCTTCCTCACAAGGTGTCTGTTGCGGGGAGAGGAAAGGAAGGCGATTGTAAGCCGTGCCGAGACTCTGCGTAAAGGAAGAGGTACGAACGAGGCCAGCCCTAGGCTATTTGACACCCTAGGCAAAGTTAACTTTTGGCACACACACCCTGCACTGATAGTCACCCAGTCACATGGGGATGCCCAGTTCGTCACCCCAGAAGGCCAGTGCCCAATAGTCTGGGCCTAGTTTGCCTAATGGCAGGGCCAGTCCTGGGTATGAATCCAGTCTCGTCATCTTCTCCTCCTCTCCTCTTCTCTTGCCAGTAGAATGACCAGATGTGAATCAGTTTGGCCACTGTGTGATACAGAGTGTTGGACTGGATGGGCCATTGGCCTGATCCAACATGGCTTCTCTTACATTCTTATGAGAGCCAGTTTGGTGTAGTGGTTAAGCGTGCAGACTCTTATCTGGGAGAACCAAGTTTGATTCCCCACTCCTCCACTAGCAGCTGCTGGAATGGCCTTGGGTCAGCCATAGCTCTCGTGGGAGTTGTCCTTGAAAGGGTAGCTGCTGTGAGAGACCTCTCAGCCCCACCCACCTCACAGGGTGTCTGTTGTGGGGGAGGAAGAGAAAGGAGATTGTAGGCTGCTCTGAGACTCTGTCCTTGAAAGGGCAGCTGGTGTGAGGGCCCTCTCAGCCCCACCCTCCTCACAGGGTGTCTGTTGTGGGGGAGGAAGGGAAAGGAGATTGTAGGCCGCTCTGAGACTCTGTCCTTGAAAGGGCAGCTGCTGTGAGAGCCCTCTCAGCCCCACCCACCTCACAGGGTGTCTGTTGTGGGGGAGGAAGGGAAAGGAGATTGTAGGCCGCTCTGAGACTCTGTCCTTGAAAGGGCAGCTGGTGTGAGGGCCCTCTCAGCCCCACCCTCCTCACAGGGTGTCTGTTGTGGTGGAGGAAGATAAAGGATACTGTGAGCCACTCTGAGACTCTTGAGTGGAGGGCGGAATATAAATCCAATGTCTTCTTCTGCAGCAGCCATTTTGTAGCTGCCCCCACTATGCTGTGTGAATTCCAAAGGTGCCTACAGTCTGGAAAAAGTTAGGGATTCCTGAAACAAATAAAATCATTGTACCAGCTCACCGACACGGCTGTTGTACCTCAACACCTAGCTTGAATAACTATTGCTGTATCTGAAAAAGTGAGCAGCCACTCAGTAAAGTTCATACGCCACCACAAATGTTGTTAGCCTTTAAGTGCTACTAGGTTCTTACTCTTTTTCACTGTTGTATGCCACTTTGAATCTTAAGGAAGGGTGGGGTACAAATAGTTTAATACAGGGGTGTCAAACTCATTTGTGATAAGGGCCAAATCTGACATAAACGAGACCTTGTTGGGCCGAGCCATGTTGGGTCGGGCCGTGTGTGTACCTATTTAAGGTTAGGTAGCAGAGATACGGTAAGAGCCCCATGCAGTCGGAGCCCTCTGCTCACGACCTGAGTTTGATCCCAGCGGAAGCTGGCTTCAGGTAGCCAGCTCCAGGTTGACTCAGCCTTCCATCCTTGTGAGGTCGGTAAAATGAGTCCCCAGCTTGCTGGGGGGGGGGGGGAGAACACAGACAAACCCAAATATGTATTTTTAAAACATGCTTAAAATGTGAGCACTCATTGGTTTTAAATATGCTTTCTTTGTATTTCTCCCATTGGATCCAGGGAACTGGGCAAAGGAAGTTCTGACTCCTTCCTTCCCCAGAGGACTGGGGGGAGCCTCAGCCAATAGAAGGAAGAGAGACCTGGCTCAGTAGCTCTGCTTTGTGTTTCAGAGAGCCTTGCAAAGCAAGCTGTTCCTCCCCCCTTCCTCCCCAAGGGAGGAGCCTCAACTAGTGGAGGAAATAGAGGTTTTGCTCTATAGCTCCTGTGCAATTGAGCAAGCCTGGCAAAGCAAGCTGAGATGCAGAAGGAAGCAAGAGAGAGGGAGAAGGAAGCAGATGACACCCAATTGCACGGGAGGGCTGATAGAACCCTTCCGGGGGGCTGATTCAGCCCCCAAACTGCATGTTCGACACCCCTGGTTTAATAAATAAATAAACACTTTCCCTATGAAGAAAGGTTAAAACGTTTGGGGCTCTTTAGCTTGGAGAAACGTCGACTGCGGGGTGACATGATAGAGGTTTACAAGATAATGCATGGGATGGAGAAAGTTGAGAAAGAAGTCCTTTTCTCCCTTTCTCACAATACAAGAACTCGTGGGCATTCGATGAAATTGCTGAGCAGTCGGGTTAGAACGGATAAAAGGAGGTACTTCTTCACCCAAAGGGGGATTAACATGTGGAATTCACTGCCACAGAAGGTGGCGGCGGCTACAAGCATAGCCAGCTTCAAGAGGAGGGTTAGATAAAAATATGGAGCAGAGGTCCATCAATGACTATTAGCCACAGTGTGTGTGTTTGTGTGTGTGTGTATTTATTTATTTAATTTTTGGGGGGGCCACTGTGTGACACAGAGTGTTGGACTGGATGGGTCACTGGCCTGATCCAACACGGCTTCTCTTATGTTCTTATGTGACACGGAGTGTTGGACTGGATGGGTCACTGGCCTGATCCAACACGGCTTCTCTTATGTTCTTATGTGACACGGAGTGTTGGACTGGAGGGGCCACTGGCCTGATCCAACACGGCTTCTCTTATGTTCATATGTGACACAGAGTGTTGGACTGGATGGGCCATTGGCCTGATCCAACATGGCTTCTCTTATGTTCATATGTGACACAGAGTGTTGGACTGGAGGGGCCATTGGCCTGATCCAACATGGCTTCTCTTATATTCATATGTGACACAGAGTGTTGGACTGGAGGGGCCACTGGCCTGATCCAACATGGCTTCTCTTATGTTCATATGTGACACAGAGTGTTGGACTGGATGGGCCACTGGCCTGATCCAACATGGCTTCTCTTATGTTCATATGTGACACAGAGTGTTCGACTGGAGGGGCCATTGGCCTGATCCAACATGGCTTCTCTTCTGTTCTTATGTGACACGGAGTGTTGGACTGGATGGGCCATTGGCCTGATCCAACATGGCTTCTCTTATATTCTTATGTGACGCAGAGTGTTGGACTGGAGGGGCCTCTGGCCTGATCCAACATGGCTTCTCTTATGTTCTTATGTGACACAGAGTGTTGGACTGGAGGGGCCATTGGCCTGATCCAACATGGCTTCTCTTACGTTCTTAAATAAATGTGATTTATTTTTATTTTTTTACAGATCCGCGTCTTCCTGAACAGATTTACCGGCGACGGGGACTACAAAGAGGACCTCCGGGCCTTGCGCTTCCTGTCCATCAACTCCATCATCGACCCCTGGGTTTTCACCATCCTGAGACCTCCCGTCCTGCGCCTCCTCCGATCTGTGTTGTGCTGTCGGATGCCGCGGAAGCCGCGAAAAAACGGCCGGGAGAGAGCATCCATCGCCGCGTCAAAGCCCACCACGCTGACTGATATCTGCAAAGAGTAGGACGCCACGTTTTTGGAGAGAGGGCGGTTTGGAATCCCGGGCTGAGATGGGTCCTCGGGGTCAGTGAGGAAACTTTTCGACGTGGAAACCTGACTGGAAGTCGTGCTCTCCGAGGGAGAGGCCCGCCATGTGTGGATCTGGGGTTGCAGCCGGTTTCCTTAGACATTGCACTGCATTTTATCACCCATGGCTGGATTGGCAGGGATGTGACTCCCTGTCATGGAAGAAGAAGAAGAATTGCGGATTTATACCCCACCCTTCTCTCTGAATCAGAGACAAGAGCAGCTTACAATCTCCTATATCTTCTCCCCCCACAACAGACACCCTGTGAGGTGGGTGGGGCTGGGAGGGCTCTCCCGGAAGCTGCCCTTTCAAGGACAGAGGCTCAGAGCGGCCTACAATCTCCTTTCCCTTCCTCCCACACAACAGACACCCTGTGAGGTGGGTGGGGCTGGGAGGGCTCTCCCAGAAGCTGCCCTTTCAAGGACAGAGGCTCAGAGCGGCCTACAGTCTCCTTTATCTTCCTCCCCCACAACAGGCAACCTGTGAGGTGGTTGGGGCTGGGAGGGCTCTCCCAAAAGCTGCCCTTTCAAGGACAGAGGCTCAGAGCGGCCTACAATCTCCTTCATCTTCCTCCCCCACAACAGGGACCCTGTGAGGTGGGTGGGGCTGGGAGGGCTCTCCCAGAAGCTGCCCTTTCAAGGACAACTCCTACGAGAGCTATGGCTGACCCAAGGCCATTCCAGCAGCTGCAAGTGGAGGAGTGGGGAATCAAACCTGGTTCTCCCAGATAAGAGTCGACACACCAAACTGGCTCAGTTCTGCTCCGAGGCTGAAACTGGGCAGCTGTTAAAGGATTCGCCGTGAGACTTCCTTTGCAGGGAAAGGAAGAGAAAAGAGCGTGCATCTTCCTGAAGAACTCAGAGACGTTCAGAAATTCTGCACTTACTTACTTTATTTATACCCCGTGGTTCTCTCTGTTGGGGACTCAGAGTGGCTTCCAGCATTCTCTTCTCCTCTGTTTTACCCCCACAGCAACCCTGTGAGGTAGGTTAAGCTGAAAGCCCATGACCACCACGCCAAATTTCCACAGCAGAATGAGGATTCGAATCTGGGTCTCCCAGATCTTAGCCTGACACTTGAACAATTCCACAAGGGGGTGACTTCCTGCGTGACATTCAGGACTCAAAGGCACCTCCAAGATGCTTTCTGCCTTGTGAGTCTTTTTGGGACGCGCTAAGGCTAAAGACGCACACTGGATGTGTACCTTTTGGGGTGGCCCGATGTCTGGGGTCTGATCCCCGTAAAAGCCCTCCTGACAATTTCTGCTAAAAGCTTTCAGCTTCAGGGCTATTAGGTGGGACAGCTAAAGGGAACCTCCATGTTCAGCAGCAGTGTATCTTTCAGTATCGAGGTCTGGGGACAAACAGCAGAAAGCCACCTCTTTGTACCCTGGGTTTCCAGAGACCGCTATAAATAGATTGCTGACCTAAATGGGTCTCAGCCTGATCTGGATCAGTTTGTATCTTTTCGGTATAATTTATACATGGGGAAGGGATGTGGTTCAGCCGAAGAGCAACCGCTTGGCACTCAGAAGGTCCCAGGTTCAATCCCCGGCATCTCCATTTGAAGAGGACCAGGCAGGAGGTGATGGGAAAGGCCTCATCCTGAGATCCTGGAGAGCCCCTGACAGTCTGAGCAGACAAGACTGACCTAAATGGGACCCGATGCTTGTATGCAATCTCAGGCAGCTTCGTGTGGATTTGTGAGAACTTCTGAGAAAATATTACAAACGGATGGCATTCTAGCAGGAGTTCCCTTGCATGTTAGGCCACACACCCCTGATGTAGCCAATCCTCCAAGAGCTTACAAAAAAGAGCCAGTTTGGTGTAGTGGTTAAGTGCGCGGACTCTTATTTGGGAGAACCGGGTTTGATTCCCCACTCCTCCACTTGCAGCTGCTGGGATGGCCTTGGGTCAGCCATAGCTCTGGCAGAGGTTGTCCTTGAAAGGGCAGCTGCTGTGAGAGCTCTCTCAGCCCCACCCACCTCACAGGGTGTCTGTTGTGGGGGAGAGGAAGGTAAAGGAGATTGTGAGCCGCTCTGAGACTCTTCGGAGTGGAGGGCGGGATATAAATCCAATATCATCATCTTCTTCTTGGAGGACTGGCTACAGCAGAGGGGTGTGGCCTAATATGCAAAGGAGCCCCTGCTAGAATTCTGCCCCTGATTATGAAGCTCGACAAGCTGAAAATAAAAGTGAGCACTTTGGTTGTCGTTTCTGAAAAATGTAAGATACTATTTTTATACGAAGTCGCCTATTGTTTTAAAGGGGGAGGGAACGGTTCGTTCATTTGTTTTAGATTCTATTTAAGACATGTTGCTGAGTGGAGTATATATATATTTCCTCTTTAACATTCCGTGTCGTTTTCCTCCCGCGTTCCCTTTATGTTTCTCTGCTGTTCCCTGCGACTAGCAGGAGAGGAAACTATTTTGCAGATGTTTTATACGTGAATAATTTATAATTTGCAGCACGTGCCAGTTGCAGAATCCAGCTTTTCCTGGCATGGAATTTGGTCTTAGATATCTTTGAGCACCGATGTGGTGCGTTTGGGTGGTCAAATACAAAACCATCGTCACATGCACCTTTGACTTGTTATACGTGCCACAGAGAAACTTACTGTTATCTGACTCTAACCTGTGTACAAAGACTTGTGTGGGTTTTTTATATGTTTCTGTAATTGAGAAAGTATAAAATTAAAGATTAAATAAAAAGCTGCATGAATTTTACTTTCTGTTCTTGTTGCCTCATCTATAAAAGGGAATACTGGTTTGCAAACAGAAATCTCTGCCGTCTACCCTAAGACATTTTGATCCACCCAAGGAGCTCAGATACATGGGTCACCCATGTGACCGTCATAACACACCCGTTGTGTAGGCTACACTGAGAAAGAGAGTGAATAGTCTCAGGTCAACCAGTAATCTTCATGGCTAGGTATGGATTCGAACTCAGGTCTTCCAGATCCTAGTCCAGGACTAATAATGATGCTCCCCTGGCCCACAGCTTCCTCCAGACAATGGGAGTTAAACAATTATTGCTTCTCTCTGGCCCTCTCACCTCTTCACTCCCCCCCAATCCTGGTCTCGAGGGGACAGCCAATCAAAGGAACCTGTTTGGTGGGTACACGAGACAGAGTCTTTTCAGTGGCGGCCCCACAACTATGGAACAGCCTCCCCAGGGAGGTATGCTTGGTCCCTTCACTTTCCATCTTTAGGAGGCAGCTGAAGACTGACCAATTTCACACTAGGCTTTTAATCCTGGTTTAGCCCTGTCCCCAAGCTGACGTCCTACACTAAAATCATAGAGTCACAGAGTTGGTTTCTCTGATTCCATGATTCTAGTGTAGATTGTCAGTTTTTGGGGACAGGTCTCAGCCAGGATTAAAGGTCTAGTGCGAAATTGGTCACAGTTTTATTTAGGACAACATTCAATCAACTTGCTCTCACTCCTAAAGTGGGGGGGGAGAGGGTGGCCAAACTTGCTTAACGTAAGAGCCACAGAGAATAAACAGCAGAGGTTTTGAGAGGCTTAGGACATGAACGTCAGATGTTTGCGAGCCGAAAGGAGGGCAAATAGATGGGAGGAGGGAGGGGAGGTGGAAAGAAAGCAACTTTAAATGCATTCTCCAAGCTGCCAGGGCATTGCGGGCTTCGAATGCCACACCATATGTATGAAAGGGCCACATGTGGCTCCTGAGCCACAGTTTGGCCAGCCCTCGTTTAGTATATTTAATGTATTCTATTCGGATGTGTCACTGGCAACCAAAATCATAGTCTTCCCCATTGGAAGAGCCCCGGGGCAAAGAGTGTTAAAGCTGCAGTACTGCAGTCCGAAGCTCTGCTCGTGACCTGAGTTCGATCCCCGGCGGCAGCTGGGTTTTCAGGTAGCCAGCTCGAGGTTGACTTCCATCCTTCCAGGGTTGGTAAAATGAGTCCCCAGCTTGCTGGGGGGAAAGCATAGAGGACTGGGGAAGGCAATGGCAAACCACCCCGTGAAAAGGTCTGCCGTGAAAACGTTGTGAAAGCAACGTCACCCCAGAGTCGGAAACGACTGGTGCTTGCACAGGGGACCTTTCCTTTTTCCTTCCCCATTGCTATGTACGGGGGTGAAAGCTGGACCACGAAGAGACTGAATTCCTTTGAAATGTGTTGGAGGAGAGTTTTACAGATACCGTGGACTGCCAAAAAAAGACAAATCGGGGTTCTAGACCTAGCCTGAACTCTCCCTAGAAGCTGAAATGGCCAAACAGGTCATCAGGTCACCAAAAAGTTACAAGACAGCACACACATTTTACATATCTATATGCATTTATATACAACTAGCCATCTGTGGCTAGCTAAATCCGCCCCCCCCCACCCATGAGTTTCACTGAGCTATTAGGATGTGGGGAATGGCCAGCAATGGGGGAGGGATTCCCTGACCTGGCGTGAGTATTGTGAGCCCCCACGTGTCTTAACTATATTGTAAACCACTGTGAGCTTTGTAAGGAAGAAATGTGGCCAGTCAGTACTTTAAGAGAGCCAGTTTGGCGTAGTGGTTAAGTGTGCGGACCCTTATCTGGAAGAACCAGGTTTGATTCCCCACTTCTCCACTTGCAGCTGCTGGAATGGCCTTGGGTTAGCCATAGCTCTCGTAGGAGTTGTCCTTGAAAGGGCAGCTTCTGGGAGAGCTCTCTCAGCCCCACCCACCTCTCAGGATGTCTGCTGACGGGGGGAGGTAAAAGAGGCCGCGGTCACACTCTCCATTAAATCCATCCCTAATCCGTCACTATTATACCCCGCAGCTTTTTTACAACAAATTTCCTGATCAGACATCCCTCCATCCTTCAGTTCTAAGCAGCGTTGGTCCCGTCGTTGGTTGATCAGAGGTCTCAACTGGACCTCATTTTTTGAGATGGCATTCCACAGTCGCGCAAGCGCAGCACCGTGGGATATCGTGCCTGGCTTTTTTTTTTAAAAAAAAAAGGTGCCAGAAAAGGTGGGCGATGTGCCCCCCCCCTCATTTAAACACGTGGAAAGGAAGGGGAAACCCAGGAGTTCTCTTTGCTGTCTCTTCGCCTGGCGGGGAGACAGCAAAGGTGGGTCATCTTCTCCCCCCCCCCCATTTAAACACCCCACCGTGGTGTTTAAATGGGGGGAGAGCACAGCAACTCTCTTTGCTGTCTCTCCGCCTGGCGGGGAGACGGCGAAGGTGGTTCATCTTCCTCCCCTGGCAGGGAGACAGCAAAGATGGGCGATCTGCCTCCCCCCCCCCCCCCCCACTTAGGAAAGGTCCCCTGTGCAAGCACCAATCGTTTTCGACTCTGGAGTGATGCTGCTTTCACAAAGTTTTCACAGCAGACCTTTTACAGGGTGGTTTGCCATTGCCTTCCCCGGTCATTACACTTTCCCCCCCCAGCAAGCTGGGTACATATTTTACCGACCTCGGAAGGATGGAAGGCTGAGTCAACAATTGCTGCCGCAATGATATCATTTGGAGTGGGCTCTCGCAGGGAAGCGGATGTGCGCTTGCGACGAGTTGACTACGATGGAGCGTTCAAACATAGAAAGTACGCGCGGGAGTCGTCGGAAGCATTCTTATTCCGGATTTAATGTACTATCAAAAAAGTCCGCATCCCAGTCATATGAACATATGAAGCTGCCTTATACTGAATCAGACCCTCGGTCCATCAAAGTCAGTATTGTCTTCTCAGACTGGCAGCGGCTCTCCAGGGTCTCAAGCGGAGGTTTTTCACACCTATTTGCCTGGACGCTTTTTTGGAGATGCCAGGGATTGAACCTGGGACCTTCTGCTTCCCAAGCAGATGCTCTACCACTGAGCCACCGTCCCTCCCCAATGAACGAACGAGCCAACAACCATTGCCAGATGCTGATGTTTGGACAACCGCATAAAGTCTGACATGCATCTGGCTTTCATCCGCGCCCATCTCGTCGGTTTATGTGCGTCTGACCTCAGCCTCTGTAAGCCGCTCTGAGACTCCGATTCATAGAGAAGGGCGAGGTATAAATCTGCAATTCTTTTTCTTCTTCAACATATAGATAAATAGTAGCATCCCATTTTGTCGCAAAGCAATGTGAACCTTTGGGCAATAAGTTGGTGCCTGTTAGAAAAGATTTTTTGTCAGTGAGGCATAACTGGATGTTTTGGTCTCCGCAAAAGTATGCGTGTGGGGGGGAATTCATATAGAGGAGTTTCTTGTATTTTTAAGCAGCGAAAGTAGAATTGCCCAGATTTCAAAACAGAATTAAATCCTCTGACTCCTACCCCCACGAATGGCACAGCTCCCGGATTACAGGAATACAAATAGCACTGGGATATTTACAAAGTCAAGTTTCGAGGGGAGGGGAACGACCATTCCGCAAGGAAACGATTCAAGAGGGTTTTTAGAATATTCTCCGTTCAAAGGCTTATACTCCTTTTGGCATTAAAGGAAAAGGAAAGGTCCCCTGTGCAAGCACCAGTTGTTTTTGATTCTGGGGTGACGTCGCTTTCACGTTTTCACAACAGACTTTTTACGGGGTGGTTTGCCATAAGAACAGAAGAGAAGCCATGTTTGATTAGGCCAATGGCCCATCCAGTCCAACCCTCTGTGTCACATGAGAATATAAGAGAAGCCCTGTTGGATCAGGCCAGTGGCCCATCCAGTCCAACACTCTGTGTCACATAAGAACATAAGAGAAGCCCTGTTGGATCAAGCCAATGGCCCTTCCAGTCCAACACTCTGTGTCACATAAGAGAAGCCATGTTGGATCAGGCCAATGGCCCATCCAGTCCAACACTCTGTGTCACATAAGAGCGGCTCACGATCTCCTTTACTTTCCTCCCCCACAACAGACACCCTGTGAGGTGGGTGGGGCTGGAGAGGGCTCTCACAGCAGCTGCCCTTTCAAGGACAACTTCTGCCAGAGCTATGGCTGACCCAAGGCCATGCTAGCAGGTGCAAGTGGAGGAGTGGGGAATCAAACCTGGTTCTCCCAGATAAGAGTCCGCACACTTAACCACTACACCAAACTGGCTCTCCAATGGCCCATCCAGTCCAACACTCTGTGTCACATAAGAACATAAGAGAAGCCATGTTGGATCAGGCCAATGGCCCATCCAGTCAAACTCTCTGTGTCACAGAAGAACATAAGAGAAGCCCTGTTGGATCAGGCCAATGGCCCTTCCAGTCCAACTCTCTGTGTCACATAAGAACATAAAAGAAGCCATGTTGGATCAGGCCAATGGCCCCTCCAGTCCAACACTCTATCACATAAGAGAAGCCATGCTGGATCAGGCCAGTGGCCCATCCAGTCCAACACTCTGTGTCACATAAGAACATAAGAGAAGCCCTGTTGGATCAAGCCAATGGCCCTTCCAGTCCAACACTCTGTGTCACATAAGAGAAGCCATGTTGGATCAGGCCAATGGCCCATCCAGTCCAACACTCTGTGTCACATAAGAACATAAGAGAAGCCATGTTGGATCAGGCCAATGGCCCATCCCGTCCAACACTCTGTGTCACATAAGAGAAGCCATGCTGGATCAGGCCAATGGCCCATCCAGTCCAACACTCTGTGTCACATAAGAACATCAGAGAAGCCATGTTGGATCAGGCCAGTGGCCCATCCAGTCCAACACTCTGTGTCACACAGTGGCCAAATATCTATCTATCTATCTATCTATCTATCTATCTATCTATCTATCTATCTATCTATCTATCTATCTATCTATCTATCTATCTATCATCTATCTATCTACACACACACGCGCACACACACATACATACATACATACATATACACACTGTGGCTAATAGCCACTGATGGACCTCTGCTCCATATTTTTATCTAACCCCCTCTTGAAGGTGGCTATGCTTGTAGCCGCCACCACCTCCTGTGGCAGTGAATTCCACATGTTAATCACCCTTTGGGTGAAGAAGTACCTCCTTTTATCCGTTCTAACCCAACTGCTCAGCAATTTCATTGAATGCCCACAAGTTCTTGTATTGTGATAAAGGGAGTAAAGTACTTCTTTCTCTACCTTCTCCATCCCATGCATAATCTACACTTTCCCCCCAGCAAGTTGGGGACTCATTTTACCAACCTCAAAAGGATGGAAGGCTGAGTCAGCCTCGAGCCGGTTACCCGAAAACCCAGCTTCCGCCGGGGATCAAACTCAGGTCGTGAGCAGAGCTTAGGACTGCAGTACTGCAGCTTTAACACTCTGCACCACGGGGGCAGCGATGCTAAAAAAGATTCTTACTTGGAGGCGAATTCCATTGAACTAATTGAGATTTACTTCGGAGCAAGCAGGCATCAACACAGCCTGTGTGAGATACCCGAAATATCATTCAAAAACAATAAAAAACAGGGTAGTGCCAGGATGGTTGTATATTTGTGTGCACTATAAAGTTATTTTTTTACAATTGTGTACTTTGGCTACGATGAGCCTCTGTGCAAAGCGTCAGCTTGCGAATTTGCCGTTGCTGCTGGAGCCAGTGGGAGGGTGGAAGGGCCGCTGGCCAAGATCCACAGGATGTGCGCGGGCCTTTACGAGCGTGGGCGGGCCACCAGAGAAGGACGCTGAGCCATCAGCGTGTGGCCGGTTGAAACACGAAGGGCTGCTTGGGATTATGTTGGGGGAACTTCACGACCCTGTGGCTATGAAGCGATGCCGTTCAAAGTTCGTTTCATTATAAAGACGGATTATTAGATTGCCTAGTGCTCGTCTTTACGCCAGGTGGCGGAGCCGATACAGGAACCAAGAGCGAGGGTCCCTGAGGTGTTGCCCGTGGGCGCTGTGGCACTTGGTACTTTTTCTAGTGCCCACCAAACATTTGGTGGGCTGGGCCACGTGGACCTTTCCCCCAGCAAGGCTTCTCTCTGCATTTATAATGCACATATAAACGCATTTATGAAGTCCTACGATGAACGTCAATACGAATTATCAACCTCAGTATTCCATCAAGCTACTATACCAAGGGTGGCTGGACTTGCTTAACGTAAGAGCCACACAGAATGAACATGAGATGTTAAGGAGCCACAAGACATGGATGACGGACGTAGGAAGGAAGGAAGGAAGGAAGGAAGGAAGGAAGGAAGGAAGGAAGGAAGGAAGGAGAAGATGAAGAAGATATTGGATTTATATCCCGCTCTCCACTCCGAAGAGTCTCAGAGCGGCTCACAATCTCCTTTACCTTCCTCCCCCACAACAAACACCCTGTGAGGTGGGTGGGGCTGGAGAGGACTCTCACAGCAGCTGCCCTTTCAAGGACAACCTCTGCCAGAGCTCTGGCTGACCCAAGGCCATGCTAGCAGGTGCAAGTGGAGGAGTGGGGAATCAAACCTGGTTCTCCCAGATAAGAGTCCGCACACTTAACCACTACACCAAACTGTGTAGTGGAAGGAAGGAAGGAAGGAAGGAAGGAAGGAAGGAAGGAAGGAAGGAAGGAAGGAAGGAAGGAAGGAAGGAAGGAAGGAAGGAAGGAAGGAAAATGGAGGGAGAGAAAGGTGGAAAGGAAGTAACTTTAAGTTTAAATGCCTTCTCCAAGCCATTGGCTTGGCTCAGAGAAGTGATTTAAAAGGAAAAATGCCTTCTCCAAGCTGGCTGATGGGGCGCTGGGGGCTTCGAGAGCCACACAATATGGGTGAAAGAGCCACGTGGTTCCCGAGCCTCAGTTTGGCCACCCCTGTACTATAACATTCATCCTCATTTTCACAATCGAAAACATTCTCCAATTAATCCACAAGCACTTAATACAGCTATCTGCCAGCCAAGAATCATTTTCGAATCTATTCTGAATCTTTTTATCTGAAATCATCCGTTTCCTCTATCCGTTCAGTCGCCCGATTTCATTTTATCATATTCACCATAATAAGAATGCTCATATCAACCTGATTACTTTCATATCTTCTAGATTAAACTTCCCTTCGCTAACCATTATCACGTTTCCCCCCCATCTTATTTACCTTCCAAGAAGTCCGCTTTGCCTAGATAAAAAAAGAAGAAAGAAACCGAACAGCTGCCTCTCATTTCTGGAGCCGAGAAAACTCTGCGGGGTGGGGGTGGGGGTGAATGCCCTCCCACCTGGCACCTCCCTCCCTCCTCAGAGCCAGTTTGGTGTAATGGTTAAGTGTGCGGACTCTTATCTGGGAGAACCGGGTTTGATTTCCCACTCCTCCACTTGCACCTGCTGGAGTGACCTTGGGTCAGCCATAGCTCTGGCAGAGGTTGTCCTTGAAAGGGCAGCTGCTGTGAGAGCCCTCTCAGCCCCACCCACCTCACAGGGTGTCTGTTGTGGGGGAGGAAGGGAAAGGAGATTGTAGGCCGCTCTGAGACTCTGTCCTTGAAAGGGCAGCTGCTGTGAGAGCCCTCTCCAGCCCCACCCACCTCACAGGATGTCTGTTGAGGGGGGGGGAGGTAAAGGAGATTGTGAGCCGCTCTGAGACTCTGAGAAAAGAGCATGTTGTAGCAAAAAAGACAGTTCAAAAGCAGTCTTTCCAATCACAAAGGAGTAATAATATGCCAGTATTTAGCTCTTACGCCAGAACCTGGAAATCTTACAGACATGTTCTGAACCTTGTTGGTCTCCTGTGAATGTATCGTAAAGATTGGGTTCCAGTGATAAATAAGCCTCCAAACTGAAGAAAGACGGATGAAACGTCTTGATATCTAGAAGAGACGTCTTTGGAAGGGCTTTTCTTCGTTCTGAAAAACTAAATACTGGAATATTGTTACTCCTTTGGGATTGGAAAGGCTGTTCCGTTAATGCCTTTTTGCTACATGCTCTTGCCTATTTGAAGTTCTATGTGCAAGCTTGATCAGAACACCACTGACCTTTACATTACACTGTCTGGTTGTTTAAAATGTATGGTGTCTCTTAGTGGGTTTTTTTTTTTTAATTTACCCACCTGGAGATTGGCAACCCTAATCGGCCCACCCACTTTCTAATCTAAAAAGCACTTGGTGGCTATCAGAAATGACTGCAGTGGGCCCCAAGCTCATGTCAGCAGTTGGATTTAGGGTTGCCAATCCCCAGGTGGGGGCAGGGGATCCCCCGGTTTGGAGGCCCTCCCCGCCCCGCTTCAGGGTCGTCAGAAAGCAGGGGGAGGGGAGGGAAATGTCTGCTGGGAACTCTATTATTCCCTATGGAGATTTATTCCCATAGAAAATCATGGAGCATTGATCCTTGGGTATCTGGGGCTCTGGGGGGGGCTGTTTTTTTGGGGTAGAGGCACCAAATTTTCAGTACAGCATCTAGTGCCTCTCCCCAAAAATACCCCCCAAGTTTCAAAAGGATTGGACCAGGGGGTCCAATTCTATGAGCCCCAAAAGAAGGTGCCCCTATCCTTCATTATTTCCTATGGAAGGAAGGCATTGAAAAGGTGTCCCGTCCCTTTAAATGTGATGGCCAGAACTCCCTTCGGAGTTCAATTACGCTTGTCACAGCCTTGATCTTGGCTCCACCCCTAATGTCTCCTGGCTCCACCCCTAATGTCTCCTGGCTCCACCCCCAAAGTCCCCAGATATTTCTTGAATTGGACCTGGCAACCCTATTTGAATTCCTGATCCTGGAATCAGCCGCAAAGACATTTTCCTTCTAGATCATTCTCGCTGCCGTGACAGGATCCTTTTTATTGTTCTGTGGGCGCCGGACAGCTGTTGCATATGTTTTTATGACTGCACTGCTGTTTTTATTTCAGGCACAGCACGATTCCGTAGCTGTCGTGTCACTTTACCCGGTTTTTATTTTCAGACTGGACACCTTTTTTTTTTTTTTTTAATTGGAAAAGCAGAGTGAAAACCTCATAAGCAAATGTTGACAAAAGGCAGGCTGTGAGGCCTCCTCCCCTCTATACAGACCTGGCGGCCTGTCTTCTCAAGCCTGCTTAGCTCCCCCGCCCCTCTTCACTAGGCCACATTGCTCTCACTTGGCTCCTCTCCGTGGGGTGCCTTCTGGAGAAACCAACACCTCTCCCATCTTCCGGCTCCCTTCTCTTGTTTAATTCTTTCCTCTGGAAAGGTGCCACCACCTTTGGGCCCCCTTTCGTATCTGCACGTCAGTTTCCCCAGGCCCGAATCCTCATCAGGCTTGTGCTATTGGTGTCATTCTCTGCCAGAGGGTTTTTGCCACCTGCTGAAGTCGAAAGGAGCCTCGAGGTCTTCCTGAAAGGAGGGATGATTCGTGGACAAAGGCAGAGTCGCCAACTTCTAGGCAGGCTGGTGGCTGCCTGGGGCGCTACCCCATCTGGGGGCACCACCGGACGCCTCCTTACGCACACAGAGTGCTCTTCCGAGCCTGCCTTCAAGGCAGGATTGGAGCAGCGCTGAACAATGTACTAATGTACTAAGCTAACACTGCACAATGTACTAAGTGATAAGCATAGGGTTGCCAATCCCCAGGTGGGGGCAGGGGATCCTCCGGTTTGGAGGCCCTCCCCCTGCTTCAGGGTCATCAGAAAGTGGGAGGAGGGGAGGGAAATGTCTGCTGGGAACTCTATCATTCCCTATGGAGATTTATTCCCATAGAAAATCATGGAGAATTGATCCGCAGGTATCTAGGGCTCTGGTGGGGGGGGCTGTTTTTTTTTAGGTAGAGGCACCAAATTTTCAGTATAGCATCTAGTGCCTCTTCCCAACATACCCACCAAGTTTCAAAAAGATTGGACCAGGGGGTCCAATTCTATGAGCCCCCAAAGAAGGTGCCCCTATCCTTCATTATTTCCTATGGAAGGAAGGCATTGAAAAGGTGTGCCGTCCCTTTAAATGTGATGGCCAGAACTCCCTTTGGAGTTCAATGATGCTTGTCACAGCCTTGATCTTGGCTCCACCCCTAATGTCTCATGGCCCCACCCCCAAAGTCCCCAGATATTTCTTGAATTGGACTTGGCAACCCTAGCTAAGCAGGGTACTAAGCTTCCAAGGAGGCCTCTGAAGAGCGCACTGTTTTAGTGGCACCTGGGCACTTTTGAGTTGAAAACGGCCAGGCGCTGCTAAAACATTGCGCTCTTTGAAGGCTTCCTCGCAGGAGGAAAGCGGCAGCGTGGCAGCACTCTTGTGCACCACTCGTCGCTCTCTTGTCCCCCACTCACCACCCTGCACGATGACGTCACTTCCAGTGACGTCACCGTGCTGCATGTGCGCTTTGCGTAGGGTAGCCAAGTCCAATTCAAAAAATATCTGGGGACTTTGGGGGTGGAGCCAGGAGACATTGGGGGCGGAGCCAGGAGCAAGGGTGTGATAAGCAGAATTGAACTCCAAGGGAGTTCTGGCCACATTTAAAGGGACAGCACACCTTTTAAAATGCCTTCCTTCCATAGAAAATAATGAAGGATAGGGGCACCTTCTTTTGGGGCTCGTAGAATTGGACCCCCTGGTCCAATCCTTTTGAAACTTGGGGGGTATTTTGGGGAGAGGCACTAGATGCTATACTGAAAATTTGGCCCTCTACCTCAAAAAACAGCCCCCCCCCAGAGCCCCGGATCTCCGCAGATCAATTCCCCATCATTCCTTATGGGAATTGTTCATGGAGGTGCATAATGGCTGTGGGGGAGGGGCTTCCCCCGCCGGCCAGCTGGCTGGGGGAGGGGGGAAGCCTGTAAAATCGGGGGATCCTCCGCTGGGACCTGGGGATTGGGAAGCCTAGCTTTGCGCGCACGCGCAATGAGCTCCATAAAGGGAGCTCGCTATTAGAGTTATTCATGACCTCCCACCTGGACATTTTGCGATTGGCCCCACCTCCTGTGGCAGCCATTTTGTAGTTGGCCCTGCCTTCTGCAACAGCCACGTTGTGGTTGTAGCATCCAGCACTCCCCGTGTCAGAATCGCAAAGGTGCCCGCTGGCTCAAAAAGGTTAGGGATCCCCATGGCTTCGAGTGGCGGAAACTGGCGTATTGAAAGAAAGAATATCTGGTTTTCTTAAGCGCCAAAAAGCTTACTTCCAGGTAATCTTCCCCTGCTATTCAAGCCTTTTCTTATCCAGTACTGCATCCTCGTGGGATAGCAGGTCATTTAAAAAAATCACCCAAAATAGTGACTGCTCCATGAGAGGCTTTTGTTTCAGTTACCTTCATCTTGGACTGCAAACTCTGAAGAAATCGGTTTTTAAATTCCCAGCCGCCCCCATACTCAAGACTGATTCAATTATATTCAAAGCTCTTCAACTGAAGGAGTGGAGAAAATGTAATAGGACTTCGATATCTTCCGGTCCATTAACGTCAACAGCACTTTATTGATTTACGATTCCGTCCCTGAGCCAAAACCCAGCACAGCCAGAGGGAGATCCCAGAATTAGCAGATTCCAAGTGATCACGAGGCTATAAAAGTTCATTTTTTACCACTTCTGATAAAAAAAAAAATTAAAACATATTTATGGGCCCCTAAAATTATTGTGGGTCCAAGGCACTGTGCCTAATGGATAGCGAGGCACCTCAATGGGGTATAATCCCATCGAGTTCACCTTCAAACTGGAGAGCCAGTTTGGTGTAGTGGTTAAGTGTGTGGACTCTTATCTGGGAGAACTGGGTTCGATTCTCCACTCCTCCACTTGCACCTGCTGGAATGGCCTTGGGTCAGCCATAGCTCTGGCAGACCCTTGAAAGGGCAGCTGCTGTGAGAGCCCTCCCCAGCCCCACCCACCTCACAGGGTGTCTGTTGTGGGGGAGGAAGGGAAAAGAGATTGCAGGCCGCTCTGAGACTCTGTCCTTGAAAGTGCAGCTGCTGTGAGAGCCCTCTCAGCCCCAGCCTCCTCACAGGGTGTCTGTTGTGGGGGAGGAAGGAAAAGGAGATTGTAAGAACATAAGAGAAGCCATGTTGGATTAGGCCAACGGCCCATCCAGTCCAACATTCTGTGTCACACAGTGGCAAAAAAATTTATATATACACACACACTGTGGCTAATAGCCACTGATGGACCTCTGCTCCATATTTTTATCTAAACCCCTCTTGAAGGTGGCTATACTTGTGGCTGCCACCACCTCCTGTGGCAGTGAATTCCACATGTTAATCACCCTTTGGGTGAAGAAATACTTCCTTTTATCCGTTTTAACCTGTCTGCTCAGCAATTTCATCGAATGTCCACGAGTTCTTGTATTGTGAGAAAGGGAGAAAAGTACTTCTTTCTCTACTTTCTCCATCCCATGCATTATCTTGTAAATCTCTATCATGTCACCCCGCAGTTGACGTTTCTCCAAGCTAAAGAGTCCCAAGCGTTTCAACCTTTCTTCATAGGGAAAGTGCTCCAGCCCTTTAATCATTCTAGTTGCCCTTCTCTGGACTTTCTCCAATGCTATAATATCCTTTTTCAGGTGCGGCGACCAGAACTGCACACAGTACTCCAAATGAGACCGCACCATCGATTTATACAGGGGCATTATGATACTGGCTGATTTGTTTTCAATTCCCTTCCTAATAATTCCCAGCATGGCGTTGGCCTTTTTTTATTGCAAACGCACACTGTCTTGACATTTTCAGTGAGTTATCTACCACGACCCCAAGATCTCTCTCTTGGTCAGTCTCTGCCAGTTCACACCCCATCAACTTGTATTTGAAAGGGCAGCTGCTGTGAGAGCCCTTTCCAGCCCCACCCATCTCATAGGGTGTCTGTTGTGGGGGAGGAAGGGAAAGGAGATTGTAGGCTGCTCTGAGACCCTGTCCTTGAAAGGGCAGCTGCTGTGGGAGCCCTCTCAGCCCCCACCCACCTCACAGGGTGTCTGTTGTGGGGGAGGAAGAGAAAGGAGATTGTAGGTCGCTCTGAGACTCTGTCCTTGGAAGGGCAGCTGCTGTGAGAGCCCTCTCCAGCCCCACCCACCTCATAGGGTGTCTGTTGTGGGGGAGGAAGGGAAAGGAAACTGTGAGCCGCTCTAAGACTCTTCGGAGTGGAGGGTGGGATATAAATCCAATATCTTCTTCTTCATCATCATCTTCTAAAGGGGCCATTTTCTCCAGGCGAACTGTTCTCTGTCACCTAGAGATCTGTTGTAATTCCAGGAGATCCCCAGCCACCACCTGGAGTTTAGTAGACTGATCAGAGTCACCAAGTAATACACCATCTCTCAGTTTGCAAAAATATATTATAAAGATAGTGCGCAACACATAATAAACAGTACAATAATGATAGAGGCCGGCGGTGCTAGGGCCTTTTAAAGTAACAGAAGCCCCAGGGGGGCCAAAAATAACCCCGTCCCCAAATGAATAGACTTAAGTCCAAACTTGGAAATAGTCCAACTGAAATTCACAAGGTGGGGGCTCCTGAGGAGTGTAGAACTGGGTTTCTAAATAATTGAGCCGTTAAACTGAAGAAAGAATTGAAACGTCATCAAAATCTAGAGAGACGTCTTTTGAAGGAAGCGGCTGCGTTGAAGCTGAAGCTACACTCCTCAGGAGCCCCCACCTTGTGAATTTCAGTTGGACTGTTTCCAAGTTTGGACTTAAATCTATTCATTTGGGGATGGGGTTTTTTTTTAGCCCCTTGGGCTTTCTTTTACCTTCAAAGGCCCTAGCACCGCCGGCCTCTTATCATTATTGTATTGGTTATTATGTGTTGCACACAATCCTTGTCATATATTTTTGCAAACTGAAAGACAGTGTATTACTTGGTGGCTTTGATCAGCCTACTAATTACACCAAGTGCCCTTCAAGCAGCACCACCCGGCGGTTGGCACCTCTAAATCAGGCATTTTAGCCCACATCGCCCTATCCAGTGCTCCCCCTAAGCTGTGAGGTCTTGTGGGCAAAAATTCTACTTTGTAAGTTACTGGCATTAAAATTGTGAGCAAACGATCTGGCAACGTCGTGAATTTTGTTCTGGGGCCATTTTTCCTGAGCGAAGACAAAAATTTCTCGGATTTCTATCCCGCCCTCCCCGCTGCAGCAGGCCCCGGGCAGCTCACGACGATAAAAGCATTTACAGTTCTAAGCTTTAACAGTTAAAACATTGAGCAGTTAAACAATAAGCAATTAAAATAGACTAAAACGATGTTGGCGCTAGCGTCATTAATTTCAGTGCTAGTTTTTTGTGCTAATTTTGGTGCTGGTGTCATTCATTTCAGATTACAGAGATCGGTCCCGCCGGAATTGAAAATGGCTGCTCTGGAGGGCGGACTCCATGGCATTATGACTCCTTGAGATCCCTCCTTTCTCTAAACCTCACCTTCCCCAAACCCCAGCCCCAAATCTCCAGGAAATTCCCAGTTCAGTCCCTTTAATGCCATAGAGATCACCCTCCAAAGCAGCTGGGGAATGGAATCTTCTTCTCCTACATCTGTGATGCGTCAGGAAAAAGTTACTGTCCCTCTAGTCCAGGGGTGGGGAACCTTTTTTATGCCAAGGGCCATATGGATATTTATAACATCATTCACGGGCCATACAAAATTATTTTAAAAAACAGTGCTCCGCCAAGGGAGAATGATTCAGGCCAGCAAAATTAATGCAAATAGTAGTTTTTCTATTTGAAGTCGTGTAGGGAGATCCTAATCTGGCACACACACACACACACACACACACACACACAAACATGGTCCACCGCCCTAGGCAAGTGCATAGATCCAGGGCTTTTCTGTAGAAAAAGCCCAGTAGGAACTCGGTAGCACATTAGATCACATCCCCTAATATTAGCATATTAGGCCACACCATCTGGGAGCTCCTGCTACAAAATCAGCCCTGCCCGTTCCTAATCTGACACTACAGCCGAAGCACTTTATCATCCCCCCCACCTGTATAAGTTGATGGCGCGGTCTCATTTGGAATACTGTGTGCAATTCTGGTCACCGCACCTCAAAAAGGATATTATAGCATTGGAAAAAGTGCAGCAAAGGGCAACTAGAATTATTCAAAGGTTGGAACACTTTCCCTATGAAGAAAGGTTGAAACGCTTGGGACTCTTTAGCTTGGAGAGACGTCGCCTGGGGGGTGACATGATAGAGGTTTACAAGATTATGCATGGGATAGAGAGGGTAAAGAAAGAAGTCCTTTTCTCCCTTTCTCACAATACAAGAATTAAGTACAAGGACATTCAATGAAGTTGCTGAGCAGTCCGGTTAGAACGGATAAAAGGAAGTCCTTATTCCCCCCCAAAGGGGGATTAACATGTGGAATTCACTGCCACAGGAGGTGGCAGCTATAAGCATAGGCAGCTTCAAGAGGGGATTGGATAAGCATGTGGAGCAGAAGTCCATCAGTGGCTATTAGCCACAGAGTATTGTTGGAACTCTCTGTCTGGGGCAGGGATGCTCTGTATTCTTGGTGCTTGGGGGCAGGGGGCACAGTGGGAGGGCTTCTAGTGTCCTGGCCTCACTGATGGACCTCCTGATGGCACCTGGTTTTTTTGGCCACTGTGTGACACAGAGTGTTGGACTGGATGGGCCATTGGCCTGATCCAACATGGCTTCTCTTATGTTCTTCTGTGACACAGAGTGTTGGACTGGAGGGGCCATTGGCCTGATCCAACATGGCTTCTCTTATGTTCTTATGTGACACAGAGTGTTGGACTGGATGGGCCATTGGCCTGATCCAACATGGCTTCTCTTATGTTCTTCTGTGACACAGAGTGTTGGACTGGAGGGGCCATTGGCCTGATCCAACATGGCTTCTCTTATGTTCTTCTGTGACACAGAGTGTTGGACTGGAGGGGCCATTGGCCTGATCCAACATGGCTTCTCTTATGTTCTTATGTGACACAGAGTGTTGGACTGGATGGGCCATTGGCCTGATCCAACATGGCTTCTCTTATGTTCTTCTGTGACACAGAGTGTTGGACTGGAGGGGCCATTGGCCTGATCCAACATGGCTTCTCTTATGTTCTTATGTGACACAGAGTGTTGGACTGGATGGGCCATTGGCCTGATCCAACATGGCTTCTCTTATGTTCTTCTGTGACACAGAGTGTTGGACTGGAGGGGCCATTGGCCTGATCCAACATGGCTTCTCTTATGTTCTTCTGTGACACAGAGTGTTGGACTGGAGGGGCCATTGGCCTGATCCAACATGGCTTCTCTTATGTTCTTATGTGACACAGAGTGTTGGACTGGATGGGCCATTGGCCTGATCCAACATGGCTTCTCTTATGTTCTTCTGTGACACAGAGTGTTGGACTGGAGGGGCCATTGGCCTGATCCAACATGGCTTCTCTTATGTTCTTATGTGACACAGAGTGTTGGACTGGATGGGCAATTGGCCTGATCCAACATGGCTTCTCTATGTTCTTATGTGACACAGAGTGTTGGACTGGATGGGCCATTGGCCTGATCCAACATGGCTTCTCTATGTTCTTATGTGACACAGAGTGTTGGACTGGATGGGCCATTGGCCTGATCCAACATGGTTTCTCGATGTTCTTATGTGACACAGAGTGTTGGACTGGATGGGCCATTGGCCTGATCCAACATGGCTTCTCTTATGTTCTTCTGTGACACAGAGTGTTGGACTGGAGGGGCCATTGGCCTGATCCAACATGGCTTCTCTTATGTTCTTCTGTGACACAGAGTGTTGGACTGGAGGGGCCATTGGCCTGATCCAACATGGCTTCTCTTATGTTCTTATGTGACACAGAGTGTTGGACTGGATGGGCCATTGGCCTGATCCAACATGGCTTCTCTTATGTTCTTCTGTGACACAGAGTGTTGGACTGGAGGGGCCATTGGCCTGATCCAACATGGCTTCTCTTATGTTCTTATGTGACACAGAGTGTTGGACTGGATGGGCCATTGGCCTGATCCAACATGGCTTCTCTTATGTTCTTCTGTGACACAGAGTGTTGGACTGGAGGGGCCATTGGCCTGATCCAACATGGCTTCTCTTATGTTCTTCTGTGACACAGAGTGTTGGACTGGAGGGGCCATTGGCCTGATCCAACATGGCTTCTCTTATGTTCTTATGTGACACAGAGTGTTGGACTGGATGGGCCATTGGCCTGATCCAACATGGCTTCTCTTATGTTCTTCTGTGACACAGAGTGTTGGACTGGAGGGGCCATTGGCCTGATCCAACATGGCTTCTCTTATGTTCTTATGTGACACAGAGTGTTGGACTGGATGGGCAATTGGCCTGATCCAACATGGCTTCTCTATGTTCTTATGTGACACAGAGTGTTGGACTGGATGGGCCATTGGCCTGATCCAACATGGCTTCTCTATGTTCTTATGTGACACAGAGTGTTGGACTGGATGGGCCATTGGCCTGATCCAACATGGTTTCTCGATGTTCTTATGTGACACAGAGTGTTGGACTGGATGGGCCATTGGCCTGATCCAACATGGCTTCTCTTATGTTCTTATGAATAAAAGCAGTGGTCAACTGAGGGGCCGTGGCTCAGCAGTAGAGCATCTGGAAATCAGTAGCGGTTCCAAGAAATCTCCAGGCCCCACGCCTGACTGCATTATGTTTTCTTATTCTCCTTCCTTTTTCTTTTTTCTTTTGGATAACCGGTTCTGATTCTGGTTGTTGTTGTTTTTTTCTTTAAATGCTCAAAAAATTCAAAGAAGTCGGTAACGTAATTATCCTAATCAGCTTCAATTTTATAGTTCGGAGACTTAACGACAGCCGTCAGCAAATAAGGCAGGCAGACAGAAACTTCACAGCAAATGACATGCTCGGTCAAATTAAATCAAGATGCGAAGCACAGATTTCCATAAGCACCAAGCGACGGGGGTTATTTGTGATTTGTTTACAAACGTCCATCTTTTGCCTCCTTGATAAAGTGATCCGGCGGATATCTCAAATGACAAATGATGTTTCCTCCATCAGAGAAAAATCCCTTTCAGCGCAACGTGTCTGCCGTGGCTTCCAAGAACTGAGATCCCAGTTCCCAAGAAACTCTCATTTATTGTTATATATTTAGATGACTGAAAGCAAGCCCCCTTTCCCCTTCAGCGCAGCGTGAGTTCATTCAAATGTGAATTAAGACCAGCGGGACGATGAGAAAAACGCTTCCCCTTTGATCCTGCCTCCTTTGCGCTGGGACTCTGGGTGCGCTGGGCCCTGACTGGCCAGTGTCCATCCCGTCGAAGGTCGTGGAGGGAGGCAACTCAGCATGCTTGGGCAAAGGGGGGCGTGGGGGCACTGCAGGGCTCCAGACCAGGGATCCCCTAATATGGTGCCTGCTGAGTGACCTTTCCTGACCTTGCCAAGATGCCTGGAGAAGAAGAAAAAGATGGCAAATTTATACCTCGCCTTTCTCTCTGAATCAGAGATTCAGAGTGGCTTACAATGTCCTATATCTTTTCCCCCCACAACAGACACCCTGTGAGGTGGGTGTGGCTGAGAGGGCTCTCACAGCAGCCACCCTTTCAAGGACAACTCCTGCAAGAGCTATGGCTGACCCAAGGCCATGCCAGCAGCTGCAAGTGGAGGAGTGGGGAATCCAACCCGGTTCTCCCAGATAAGAGAGCTCTGGCTGACCCAAGGCCATTCCAGCAGCTGCAAGTGGAGGAGTGGAGAATCAAACCCCGGTTCTCCCAGATAAGAGAGCTATGGCTGACCCAAGGTCATTCCTGCAGCTGCAAGTGGAGGAGTGGGGAATCCAACCCGGTTCTCCCAGATAAGAGAGCTCTGGCTGACCCAAGGCCATTCCAGCAGCTGCAAGTGGAGGAGTGGGGAATCAATCCCGGTTCTCCCAGATACGAGTCCGCACACTTAACCACTACACCAAACTGGCTCTCTACACCAAACTGGAGACATTGGGACAAAAGCTTTCCGGGCTGGTTGCAAGGTTGCCACCTCTGACTTGGGAAATTCCGGGAGACTTGGTGGGGGGGGGGTAGAGACTTGGGAGATGTTACCCTCCCCCCCGTCTTCCTCTACAAAGCAGCCATTTTCTCCCTGGGAACTGATCTCTGTGGTCAGAAGAGCTGTTGCAATGGTGGGAGGTCTCCAGACCTCACCTGGAGGTTGGCAACCCTAGCATGGGTGCCTCTTCTGGGCCAGATAGCTCAGAATCTCCCCCCCCCTTAAATGGCACAAGTACTTTCTGCGGCCACATCCTTCCTGTTTCTCGTCCGCTGCGCCTGGTCCATCGTCCGAGTGTTACTTCTGATCTAATTATCTGTCTGCATCCTTTATCCTGGGAAGACGACGAGAAGGAGCGGCCTGAATTAACGAGGTTGCTGAGTAGCCCCAGGAAGACCCGTAATGCCATTAAGAGGCTTCTGTGGAAACGAGTGGGAAGCCCTTGGGAGAGATAATGCAATCGCTGGGATCGCATCGGCCTTCTTCGGAACCAGACGGGCAGAGAGTTTTTTTGGCCGAGGGCCGGGGTGGCTGGACGGAGAAGCTGGGAATGGAAGCCATCTGCGTTTGGCGCTTCCGCCCAAAACCAGCCATGCAGAAAGGCCCAAACAGAGACCCACGAATGGGGCATTAAGAAATCAGAGGAGGCTGTGAATTTAGGGAGATAGGAAGAAGAATAAGAATTATTGCAGGTTTATACCCCACCCTTCTCTCTGAATCAGAGCGGCTTACAATCTCTCCACATCTCCAAGTTGGAGCAGTGGGGAATCAAACCCGGTTCTCCTAGATAAGAGTCCGCACACTTAACTACTAAACCAAACTGGCTCTCTAGGGGGAATCTAGGCAGTATAATAAAAAGTAGAGACATCACCCTGCCAACAAAAGTCCGTATAGTCAAAGCGATGCTATTCCCAGTAGTAATGTATGGCTGTGAGAGCTGGACCATAAGGAAGGCTGAGTGCAGAAGAATAGATGCTTTTGAGCTGTGGTGCTGGAGAAGACTCTTGAGAGTCCCTTGGACTGCAAGAAGGTCCAATCAGTCAGTCCTAAGGGAAATCAACCCAGACTGTTCACTGGAAGGTCAGATGCTGAAGCTGAAGCTCAACTACTTTGGCCACCCAATGAGAAGGGAGCACTCCCTGGAGAAGACCCTGATGCTGGGAAAGACAGAAGGCAAAAGAAGAAGGGGACAGCAAAAGATGAGATGGCTGGACAGCATTACTGATGCAACAAACATGAATTTGAGCAGACTTCGGAGGCTGGTGGAAGACAGGAGGGCCTGTCCCATTTATTCTTTGTTCTCCCCTTTTTCCTGTTACATAAATTTGCAGGTGAGAGCTGGAGATCTCTTAGAATTACAACTGCTATCCAAATAGATGGCAGAGATCAGCTCCCCTTGAGGTGGGGAGGGGGATGATTATCTATTCCAGGGGTGGCCACCGGTAGCTCTCCAGGTGTTTTTTTGCCTACAACTCCCATCAGCCCCAGCCATTGGCCATGCTGGCTGGAGCTGATGGGAGTTGTAGGCAAAAAACATCTGGGGAGCTACCGTTGACCATCCCTGATCTGATTCTATTCCTGCTCTGCTAGCTCTTCAATTAGCATTTGTAAGAAGGTGAAGGAAATCACACCACTGACTTTCTGCTTTTCAGCTTAGAGAAAAAAACGGGGGGGGGGGAGTTACTGCTTCACACACACAGGATCTATTACATTCATGTCTTTGAAGATCGTTATCTGTCCTTGAAAATCTAAACTCAAAGGAGTTTGTCACTATTTGGTTGCCAAGCCCTGAAGTCCTGTACTGATTGTATGGCCGAGGACCTCTCTACCTTAGGGACCGTCTCTCCCCGTATGAACCCCAGAGAGCAATGAGGTCAGCAGGGAAGAACCTGCTGACTATTCCCCGGCCAAAAGAGGTAAAGCTACAGAGTACCCGTACTCGGGCCTTCTCTGTTATGGCTCCATGCCTATGGAACCAGCTTCTGGAGGAAATGCAGGCCCTGCGGGACTTTGAACAGTTCCGCAGGGCCTGCAAAACCATCCTTTTCCGAATGGCCTTCACCGAATAAGAGAGAGACTGCTGAGCAAGCTCACCATCTGTACAATAGCACCAACACATTAATTAATTTTATCATTTTAGAATTTTAATATAATTTTAATTAAACTGTTAAATTATTATCGTTAACATTGTACAATGTATATATTGACCTGTGTTGTTAGCCGCCCTGAGCCTGCCTCGGCGGGGAGGGCGGGATATAAATAAAATTGATGATGATTGCCAGCGGGGGCTGAGCCCCCCATGAAAAAGTTCCGCGGGGGCTCACGCCCCGGAGCCCCCCCATAGTCTACACCTATGATAGTGTCCAAATCAGGTGATGTGATGGTATCGCTTTACTCTGCTCTGGTAAGACCTCACCTGGAGTATTGTGTTAAGTTTTGGGCACCACATTTTAAGAAGGATATAGACAAGCTGGAATGGGTCCAAAGGAGGGCGACGAAGATGGTGAGGGGTCTGGAGAGCAAGTCCTATGAAGAAAGGTTGAAGGAGCTGGGGATGTTTAGCCTGGAGAGGAGGCGGCTGAGAGGGGATAGGATCACCATCTTCAAGTACTTGAAGGGCTGTCATATAGAGTGTGCAATTGTTTTCTGTGGCCCCAGAAGGTAGGACCAGAACCAATGAATTGAAATTAAATCAAAAGAGTTTCCGGCTCAACATTAGAAAGAACTTCCTGACCGTTAGAGCGATTCCCCAGTGGAACAGGCTTCCTTGGGAGGTGGTGGGCTCTCCTTCCTTGGAGGGGTCTGGAGATCAAGTCCTATGAAGAGAGGTTGAAGAAGCTGGGGATGTTTACCCTGGAGAGGAGGCAGCTGAGAGGTGATAGGATCACCATCTTCAAGTACTTGAAGGGCTGTCCTATAGATGATGGTGTGGAATTGTTTTCTGTGGCCTCAGAAGGTAGGACCAGAACCAATGGGTTGAAATTAAATCAAAAGAGTTTCCAGCTCAACATTATGAAGAACTTCCTGACCGTTAGAGCGATTCCTCAATGGAACAGGCTTCCTCGGGAGGTGGTAGGCTCTCCTTCCTTGGAGGCTAGATGGCCATCTGACAGTGATGAAAATCCTGTGAATTTAGGGGGAGGTGTTTGTGAGTTTCCTGCATTGTGCAGGGAATTGGACTAGATGACCCTGGAGGTCCCTTCCACCTCTATGATTCTATGACTTTAAACAGGATAGCCAGGTGAAAGATCAATTCCCCTCGAGAAAATGGCTGCTTTGGAAGGTGGAGACTAGGGCAGCATGCCCCCCTCCCCACCCCACCCCTCTCCAGGCTCCGCCTCTAAATTTCCAGGAATTTCACCAGGGTTTTTTTGTAGTAGGAATTTCTTTGCATATTAGGCCACACCCCCATGATGTAGCCAATCCTCCTGGAGCTTACAGTAGGCCCTGTACGAAGAGCCCTGTAAGCTCCTTGAGGATTGGCTACATCAGTGGTATGCGGCCTAATATGCAAAGGAATTCCTGCTACAAAAAAAGCCATGAATTTCACAATCCAGAATCGCAGCAACCCCACTTTAAAAGCATTCTGTCTTGTTTAATAATTTTATTAAGTTTCAATTGGGGGGCAGGTTAGGAAAGGGGAAATAGGTCGGGGAAAGGGGAAATGGGGTAATAAAATTTACATTTCAATTTTTGTTTCTCCATCCAAATATCTGCTTCCACAAAGCTTAAACTATTTTTCCGTCAACAATCTCTATCTTACTTTAAAAACGTGTTCTCGATAACCTATTCTAAAACACAATTTCTCTATCTATTAAAGATTTCAGGTTTTCATGGCTGGTAACATCATTAGGGTTTGTAGAATCTTTCGGGATCAAGTGCCGTGTTCTACTGGAGAAAGTTTTCCTTCCAGACGTTTCGTTCTCAGCTGCGGAGAACATCCTCAGTGGCGTTGCAGCCGGAGCAGGCGCTCTGACCTTCTTGGCTGCTGTGCATTGAGTGGGGCCAGGGCTGCTGGAGAGCTGCTATTTCTAGGCTGGAGGGGTGTGGTGAAAGGGCAATTGGTTTGTGGATGTGCCCATTGTTTGGTGGGGCTTCCTGGAAGGGTAGTGATAAGGAAACTGGCTGTTGGATGTGACCATTGTTCTGTGTTAATTGCTGGGAGGGTTGGAAGGGGTGTGAAGATAAGGAACACGGCACTTGAGCCCAAAAGATTCTACAAACCCTAATATCTATTGCTCTTCCGTATTTCAATTTTGAACCCATTTGTAGAATGGCCGCCACACTTCTTTCCTGTTCACTTCCTTCTCTCAACAGATCCGTCAAAATATCCATTTCTACCGTTTCAAATATTTCTGCAGTCACTTCTTTTTTGGGGGGGGGTTCAGTCTTCCTCCAATTTTTTGCATATTGTATGCTAGCTGCTGCTAACATATGTACACATAAATATTTGGTTTTCCTAACCTCTGGTATTATATGCAATAAGCGGCATTCTGACTTGAATGGGATTACTCTACCACATACGTTTTGAAAAACGTTCGGTCTTAAAAGTGTGGTTCGTGCACTTGGTAGCAAAAATACGTATAAATCAGGGATGGCCGACGGTAGCTCTCCAGATGTTTTTTTTGCCTACAACTCCCATCAGCCCCAGCCAGCGCGGCCAATGGCTGGGGCTGATGGGAGTTGTAGGCAAAAAAACATCTGGAGAGCTACCGTCGGCCACCCCTGATTTATACGTATTTTTGCTACCAAGTGCACGAACCACAGAACACAGTCACTCTCATTCATCGCAACAGAGCATGAGAGCTGGGCAAATGGACCGGAGCATGAGAACTGGGCAAATGGACCGGGCACCACAGCCTGGGTGTCACGCTAGGCCTGCCAATCTTCCAGATCTCTCAGACAGTTTTATAGAACCTCCGTCCTGGTTGAAATATCCAAAGCATGGGAACCTGGCCAGCAGAGACAAGCCTGGGAAAGGGTAAGGTGCACAGCTCAGAAGTTACGGTTTTGCCCTAAGCTTAGCCCGGTGGCACCAGTTCGCTCATGTGTTTCCAGAGAGAGAAGGGACATTTTTTCTCCTCAGAGGTCTGAGAGTCCAACGTGAAGCCTGAAAGGAGAATTTCCACAGGGTGGAGGTCGGATTGCCAATTCCGAGGTAGGGGCAGGGGATCCCCCGGTTTGGAGGCCCTCCCGCCGCTTCAGGGTCATCAGAAAGTGGGGGGGATGTCTGCTGGACACTCCATTATTCCCTATGGAGACCAATTCCTATAGGGTATAATGGAAAATTGATCCGTGGGTATCTGGGGCCCTGGGGGGGCTGTCTTTTTAGGTAGAGACACCAAATTTGCAGCATAGCATCTGTTGTCTCTCCTCAAAAGACCCTCCAAATATCAAAAAGATTGGACCAGGGGGACCAATTCTATGAGCCCCCAAAGGAGGTGACCCTATCCTCCATTATTTCCAATGGAGGGAAGGCATTTAAAAGGTGTGCGGTCCCTTTAAATGCGATGGCCAGAACGCCCTTCGGAGTTCAATTATGCTTGTCACAACCTTGCTCCTGGCTCCACCCCAATGTCTCCTGACGCCACCCCCAAAGTCTCTTGGCTCCACCCCCAAAGTCCCCAGATATTTCTGGAATTGAACTTGGCAACCCTATGTGGAAGAGCTCTGGGGCCCCTTCCTATGAGATGGATCATCGCTTCTCTCTTCCATAAAATTAGAAAACCCATCGGAGGTGGTTCGGATTCTGGAATTCTTTCCATTTGAAAGTGGAGAGACATTTCCCCAATGCGTTGGTCCAAGTTAAAATGTTTTCTCCGTGGCTCCGTGAAGCAGTTTTTGTGGAGAGAACAGGAGGAAGGAAGGAAGGGACGGATCGAAACCATGATATGACCTAGGAGTATGGTTCGTTTTCTCTCCAGTGCAAATTTTGGATACCTTTGCGGCAGCACAGAAGATAAGAGAGCATAAATTGCACACAAGAGACGAGAACATAAGAACATAAGAGAAGCCATATTGGATCAGGCCAATGGCCCATCCAGCCCAACACTCTGTGTCGCACAGTGGCCAAAAAAACCCAAGTGCCATCAGGAGGTCCACCAGTGGGGCTAGAAGCCCCCCAAGCACCCAGAATACAGAGCATCACTGCCCCAGACAGAGAGTTCCATCAATATGGTGTGGCTAATAGCCACTGATGGACCTCTGCTCCAGATGCTTATCCAATCCCCTCTTGAAGCTTATGTTTGTACATACTCAGTGTGAATGTGTTTTCCCAGTGTTCTGTTTATTCCCTTGTATTCATACATCAGGACCTGTTTTTTGGCATTGATCTCTATTAATACAAAAACCCGGGGACTGGCAAACCTAGCTCCGCGACCCGATAACCCACAGAGTTTTTGAAGCTGCTGTACAAAGCAAGCTCTAAGCACAAAAATTGCTTTAAACTTCCAGCATCGAAACACACTTTGTATTTATAGAACTTCCAGTTTCTCCAGCAGGGCATTTGCTCTGGTCTTTGGTTTGGGAATTGAAGGGTTTGTCTTCCGTTTGGACCAGAGCCGCCGAAGACAGGCCAAAGTTATTTGAAACCCTTAGAAACCGTTAGTGGGCTGGTTTCTGTCTCTCATACATTTCCCCCCATCCTTTGAACAAGCTTAATGTCGGTAATGAACCTTGACATTTTACTTCATCCTGCAGAGAATATGAACAGCAGTTTGGTGTAGTGCTGGGTTGGCCAAATTCGCTTAATATAAGAGTGACATAGAATAAACGTCTGATGTTTAAGAGCCACAAGAGGAGGAAGGAAGGAAGGAAGGAAGGAAGGAAGGAAGGAAGGAAGGAAGGAAGGAAGGAAGGAAGGAAGGAAGGAAGGAAGGAAAATAGATGGAGGAGGGAGAGAGAGGTGGAAAGAAAGCAACTTTAACTTTAAATGCATTCTCCAAGCCATGGGCTGACTTGGCTTGTAGAAGTGATTTAAAGAGAAATCTTACATTTTGCCGCATTTGTCTTCCTGGGACAAATCCAGTTTGGTCTTCATGTATAACAGCACTAATAACTTTCTTGAATCTGTTCGCCAGTACCGTAGCAAAAATTTTGTAATCGCTATTTAGTAAGGAGATAGGCCTGTAATTTCTAATCTCCGTTGAATCGGTACCTTCTTTATGTATCAATGTGATAAGGGCCTCTTTCCAAGATGTGGGAATTTCATGTTGATTTTGTATGTCTTCAATAACTTTCTTATATGGAATAAGGGTTTCTTCTTCAAAAGTCTTGTAAAGTTCAATAGGAAGGCCATCTGGTCCTGGTGCTTTGTTTGGTTTCTGTTGGTTCATTGCCTCTACGATTTCGTGCATAGTAATTGGAACTTCCAATTTCTCTCTTTGTTCTTCTGTTAGCTGTTTTAATTTAGATTTTAAAGTATATTCTTGCTGTAACTGGTTGGAGATCTCTTGACCTTTGTATAAATTTTGGTAAAAATTTTGGATTATTTTTTTCATCTGATTCATTTGTGTTGTCTCCTTCCCTTCTCCATCTCTAAGGGACTTTATAATTTTTTTACTTCTTTCTTTTTTAAGCTTATATGCTAACCATCTGCTAGCTTTGTTCGCACTCTCAAAGTGGACTTGCTTCATCCATTTTATCTTCTTTTCCACTTTATCCATAAGTAATAAGTTAATTTGGTGTTGAATGGCCAGAATCTTAAGTTTTATCTCCTTCATGTTCTTCATCTTTAACTGTTTTTCTTGTTCATTTAATTTTTGAACTAGGTCTTTGTAGGACTTCAGACGTTCTTTTTTCCTACCCGCTGTGTATCTTATAGCAATCCCACGGAGGAAGGCTTTAAAGGCGTCCCAAACAGTAAACATACTAGTGTCCTTAGTTAAATTAAATTGGAAAAATTCTCTTATTTCCCTCTTGGTTGTTTCCAGAAATTTTGTCTCCTTCAAAATTTGCAAATTAAGAGTCCAACGAAAATTTTTCGGGGGTCCTAATAAGTTGATCTGAATTGGACTATGATCCGCAAAAGTTCTGGGTAAGATGTCCACTTGTGTAACTGACAGCATTGACTCAGCGGATAGCCAACACATGTCAATTCTCGACCAGCATTTGTGTACCGAAGAATAATAGGTGTAATCTTTCGTTAAAGGATTCTTAGTCCTCCATACATCCAACAGGTTAAACTCATCTGCTAATTTCAAAAATTCTTTCGGTAATCCACTTCGCAGCTTCCTTTTTTTAATTTCTTCAAATTTCTTATCTTTTTCTGTGTCGAACACCGCATTAAAGTCTCCAATAATACAACAATTTTTCGGTTCAATTTCCGTCAGTTTTTCATGTAGAGTTTTGTAAAATTTTCCCAAGTTTTCATTAGGGGCATAAATGTTCACTAATATCAGTTTGTTGCCACAATGATCTATCTCCACTATTAGCATTCTTCCCTTGTTATCTGAATATAAACAGTTTGATTGAATGGATTTAGGCACGTATATGGTAACCCCTTTCCTTTTTTTTTCCGGATCAGATGAATGGTATAGAGTGCCTAACTTCGCATTTTGTAGGTATTTTACATCTTTTTCTTGGATATGCGTCTCCTGTAGACAAATTATTGCAGAGGCGGTCTTTTTTAGTTGCTGGAAAATCCTTCTTCTCTTGCCCGGTTCATTTAGACCGTTGACATTAATTGATATTATTTGTACTTCAGTCTTGGTATTCATTTTAGCAAGTCTACACTATCTGCCTTAACTTTGGATAATTTTTTGGTTAGCGTCCTTGTCTTTACTCTTTTGTTCTGGAACTTCTGCCCAATTTCCTCTTCCACTTTGCTTGAGTCCTCTTCTTCTTCTTGGTCTTCTTGCTCGTCCCCCGTTTCGGATTCCCGGCTACTTGTGTCTACGTACTGATCCCAGAATTCCTCTAGTTTTTCCAGTGAGGTTATGTTCTGTCTTTTTGTATGGTATGTAAAGAACATCCCTTCTGGCACCAACCATTTAAATTGCACTGAGCGTCGCGTCAGCCACATTGCTAATTTTCGATATTTGGCTCTACGTTGCCGAACTTCCCAGGGAACTTCCTTCAACACCTTGATATTAGTCTCCTTCCACTTCAGTTCCCGATCTTTAGTCTTTTTAAGGATTCTTTCGCATGTTGCAAGGCGGGTGAATTTGACTTGTACTTCTCTTGCTAATTTATACTTCCTCGTATAATTGGAGGAGACTCTTTTCACCCACTCAATATCTCTCCTTCCTTCTTCCAGCCACTCTTCATCTTCAAAGGTTAACAATTCTATAATCTTCTCTGTTAAATTTTCACCTTTTTCTTCTGGCAAGTTTTGAAAGCGTAATATATACGCTGCCTTCTCCACCTCAAGTTTTATTACCCTTTCCTCGAGTTGAGCCACACTTTCTTTGTTTCCTCTCGCAATATTGGATACTTCTTTCTCTTTTTCCACAATTTTATCTACCTTAGCAGTCAAACAATGAATCTGTTGGGTATTCCCTAATAATTGTTTTTGGAATTCTTCAAGTTGTTTGTTCGTTTTTGTTATCTGTCCCATTAAGTCAGTTTTCATATTTTCTAGTGCCTCTTGATTTTGCCTAAAACCCTCCATCACAATGCTCTGCAGCTTTTCAATAGCCTCTTGATTTGTTACCTCTGGTGTTTTTTTAACCGCTCCTGTCGCTGGGGTAGGAGAAGGAGTACCTTGCCCAATTTTTTTTGGACCCATTTTCTGTTCCACCAGGGCTTTCAGAGTAGCTAGCTAATTATTAAATGTTAGGCTATGTTAGTTGGACAATTGGTTCCACCAGATTCTCTAACTCTTATATAAAATTCAAACCATTCAATTCCTTAATACCTTAGTTCATTAATTAAACCCAACAATTTATCTGCACCTTAACTGGTTATCAACCCCTTAACTCATTACATTAAACAATCAAGATTTCAAGTTAATTGGTACAGTCCTCCTAGTTTCCTACTATATGGTTCACTAATACAGTAAGGTTTTCAATAAGTAACACAATACCTTAATCTCTCAGAAGCTCTATTCAATAACAGTTTACTTTCCTTGATACACCAGTTATATATTATCCTTCTTACCACTATACAGCAAATTTACTAACCACAGCACATCTTCAGTTCTTTGTCAATCAGTTCAATTTCTATCTATAATTTGTCCTACAGTCTTACAGTCTTACAGTCAGGTCCTCTTCTATTCACTCCAGTCACTCTCTCTATCCCCCTCCTTTCTCTTCCTCTTCCTCGTTCTTCTTTTCCCACACCGCAGTTCCTTCTTCTATACTTCCTTTGTTCCTTCTTCTTTTCTTCTTTCTTCTCTTCCTCTTCCCCTCTACTGTTTAGTATTAGTTTTTGTTAATTCTCAGTCCCCGAGTTAATCCAAAAAGCCTCCAAGCAGTTTTCAAAAAAAAAAAAAAAACAAACCCATCTTCAGCGGGGAGACAGCCGCGGCGCAACCGCCGCTAAAAACCTCTCCCCACCCTTTGCAAATTGTACACCTCCAAGGTCTTTTATATAACTTCTCTTTAACACCGTTCTAAGCTGTTCACCAGGTCTCAAAACCCATACCTATTCACTCTCCACACAGACGCCATTCTTTTCCTTCTCTTACTTTCACTTTCAAGCCACATGGCAATTTCAAACGACTTCCCTTTTTCTTTCTCCTTCTCTCTCTTCTTCTTTGTACCTTCTTTCCACTCGACCACTACTGTTAATACTATGTTGTTAACTGCAAGTCACTGTAGTCCAAACTATTAGATAGTCAAAATTCTAGTCTCTCGGGCTGCACAGTTCAATCTCTCCCGTCACAGCCACAGCCGCGGTCGCTGTCCGCCATTGATTTTCTCTCCGCTCGCCTTTTCTTCAACTTGCCCGCTCCCCCTTACTGTAAGCGTCTCAGTTTCCCTCCTTCTTTCAATCTTTTTATTTCTTTCCCTCGGCACAGTTTATCGTGGACTTCACTCCACCTCAGCCCACCACAGTCTCGTACCTGTTATGTTTCGTGTTGTTATTTTCTTGCTTTTCTCCCCGCTTCCCTCGCTTCTCTCCGCTCTCCGCCGCTGTCCGTTCTCCGTATTTTTTTTTTTTTTTTTCTTTGCCGCCGCCGGCGGCTAGAACTCCAGCACCAATACAAGTTAGCAAGAGCTGGGATTTCAGTTTAGTTTAGTCTTTTTTTTGTTCTTTGAAAGGAATGAATCTGTTGTCTCCTTTCACTCCTTGTCCGGTGGCCCGGTTGATCGCTGAAGCGTCGCTGAAGCATCGGCTACAGGGACAGCTAAGGTTGAAAAGAGGAGCCTCCGCTCCCCCCCCCCAAACCCAGAAGCTCCCCAAACTTCGATGTGGCTTCCGCCACTTCTTAAGGTGGTGCTCCCCAGTGGAGAGCCCCCCTCAAATGCTCAGCAAACTGAGTCGTTTCCCGAGACTCGGGAAAAGCCGCTCAGCCGCACCACGCCATTACCCGGAAGTAAGATTTCTAATGAATGTCATTGAATACTACAAAGAACACCCTGAGAAGCAAGTAGCATTAATATTCGTGGACGCTGAAAAGGCCTTCGACAACGTGAATTGGAAGTTTATTTTTGAAATCATTGGAAGCGGTAGGATGCGGAAGAAATTTTTGTAAATTGGTGGAATCTATATATACGACACAAAACGCAAAGATCAGTTTTAACAGCACCAAAACAGAAATGATTGATATAGCTCAAGGTACAAGACAAGGCTGCCCCTTATCCCCACTACTATTTATTCTAACATTAGAGCTTTTACTGCAAAGAATAAGAGAGGAGGATAAAATAAAGGGTATCCGAATCAGGGGAGAGGAGTTGAAGATTAGAGCCTTTGCGGACGATATGCTATGTATCTTAGAAGATCCAAATTCATCTATTGGTCAATTTAAAGAAACATTTAAACAGTATGGACAAGTATCGGGTCTTAAGATCAACGTGCAGAAAACGAAATTTTTCACGAAAAATATGAATAAAGAACAAAATAAACCAATTTGAAACCCAATCAGAATTTGTGCATGGAAAGAAAATAAGATATTTGGGAATCCAAATGACGAATGAGCTCAAAAACCTATATCGAGATAATTATGAGGAAACTGATAAAAGAAATTCAAGAAGACTTAAACAGATGGCAAGATTTGCATATTTCACTTTTGGGCAGGATAGCAACCATAAAAATGAACATATTACCAAGAATCTTGTTTCTATTTCAGATGATTCCAATAACGCTTTCGAAGTCCTTTTTTCAACGGATCAATAAAATTATTTCAGTTTTCATCTGGCAGAAAAAAAAGCCTAGAATCCGACTAAAA
>NC_083243.1:8541589-8556592 GCF_032191835.1 Heteronotia binoei | reverse complement strand
AAATTATTCAGACTGACCAAAAACTAATCTCCAAAATATATGAATGGCTATTGGGAGAAAAAATGCAGGAGGAGGTGGTCAAGGAATCATGGATAAAATGGCTAAGAGATATGGACCTTAACTTGACTTTAGACGATTGGGAGAAAATATGGAAACGGAACGTGAAGTTAACCTTGCCGGCCCTGTACAAAGAAAACTTGTACAAAATGATCCATCGCTGGTACCTAACCCCTGACCGCCTAGCCAAAATATATCCCAGCTATTCAACAAATGCTGGAAATGTAAAAGACTAAGGGCTCATTAATACATATTTGGTGGAGATGCGAGCATGCTAAAAAATACTGGGTATTAATTAATATTTGGGCTCAAAAAATTCTAAAAGTTAAGATACCTCACTCACCGGAATTATATCTTTTAAATGTGTGTAGAGAAGATTTCCCTCTCAGCATAATTAAGTCACTAATGTACATTGTTACCACCGCGAGAATATTGTTTGCTAAATATTGGAAAACACCCCAAACCCCCTCCATGGAAGAATTTATGGCTAAACTTATTGAAGCTGCAGAACTAGATCTTATGACTACTAGAATAAGAAATGGAAATTTATTGAAATGTAAAGAGAGTTGGGAACCAATTTATTCTTGGGTTAAAAGTAAAGGATTGACATGGAATAATTGAAAAGGAAACAGTATGTCTCTGATCACCCAGGGGTGACTGAGAGAATGCATGGGAGGTGGAGGGAAGCAAGATGTTTCGACCTGTATGACTTGTGTGTTATATGTAGGTGTGGTTGTTAGTCTTTTCTTTTTTTTTTTGTATGTTTTTATGCATTGTTTGTCTATTTTCACTTGGGTGCAATAAACTTCTTGAAATTTAAAAAAAAAAAAAAAAAAAAAAAGAAGAAGTGATTTAAAGAGACGTCTTCTCCAAGCTGGCCGACAGGTTGGTGGGTCTCTGAGAGCCACACAATATGTGTGAAAGGGCCACGTGTGGCCACCCCCGGTGTAATGGTTAAGAGCACAGACTCTTATCTGGGAGAAGCGGGTTTGATTCCCCACTCCTTCTCCACATGCAACCCAGCTGGGTGACCTTGGGTCAGTCACAAGCTCTCTCAGAGCTGCTCTCTCAAGAGCAGTTCTCTCAGAGCTCTCTCTCAGCCCCACCTTCCTCACAGGCAGTGTTGCCTCTAAGCTGAGTTAGTGTGAGCCAGCTCACAGGGTTTTTTAGCCTCCGGCTTACACATTTTGGTCTTAGCTCAGGAAAAAATGGCCCCAGAGCAAACTCATTGATGCAATAGCTCACAACGATGCCAGTAGCTCACAAAGCAAAGTTTTCACTCACAAGACTCCACAGCTCAGAGGCAGTATTGCTCACAGAGTGTCTGTTGTAGGGAGAGGAAGGGAAGGAGACTGTAAAATGCTCTAGCTCCAACTGCATGTATTTCAACCCACTATACCTGATCTCCTCGTCTGAAGAAGTGTGTTTTTAGCACATGAAAGCTCACCTTCTGAATAAAAGTTGGTTTTAAAGGTGCAGCTTGACTCCTGCTTTGTAAAATGCTCTGAGACTCTCAAGTGAGAGAAAAAAAAGGTAAAGGTAGTCCCCTCTACAAGCACCAGTCGTTTCTGACTCTGGGGTGACACATCACGACGTTTTCACTGCATACTTTTTATGAGGTGGTTTGATATTGCCTTCCCCAGTCATCTACACTTTCCCCCCAGCAAGCTGGGGACTCCTTTGACCGACCTTGGAAGGATGGAAGGCTGAGTCAACCTTGAGCTGGCTACCTGAACCCAGCTTCCGCAGGGATCAAGCTCAGGTCGTGAGCAGAGAGCTCGGAATGCAATACTGCAGCTTTTGAGAGCCAGTTTGGTGTAATGGTTAAGTGCGTGGACTCGTATCTGGGAGAACGGGGTTAGATTCCCCACTCCTCCACTTGCACCTGCTGGAATGGCCTTGGGTCAGCCATAGCTCTGGCAGAGGTTGTCCTTGAAAGGGCAGCTGCTGTAAAAGCTCTCTCAGCCCCACCTACCTCACAGGGTGTCTGTTGAGGGGTGGGGGAAGGTAAAGGAGACTGCGACCGCTCTGAGACTGAGAGAACTGCTCTTGAGAGAACTCATTTGGAGTACTGTGTGCAGTTCTGGTCGCCACACCTCAAAAAGGATATTATAGCCTTGGAGAAAGTCCAGAAAAGGGCAACTAGAATGATTAAAGGGTTGGAACACTTTCCCTATGAAGAAAGATTGAAACACTTGGGGCTCTTTAGCTTGGAGAAACGTCGACTGCGGGGTGACATGATAGAGGTTTACAAGATAATGCATGGGATGGAGAAAGTAGAGAAAGAAGTCCTTCTCTCCCTTTCTCACAGTACAAGAACTCGTGGGCATTCGATGAAATTGCTGAGCAGACAGGTTAAAACGGATAAAAGGAAGTACTTCTTCACCCAAAGGGTGATTGAGATGTGGAATTCACTGCCACAGGAGGTGGTGGCGGCTACAAGCATAGCCACCTTCAAGAGGGGGTTAGATAAAAATATGGAGCAGAGGTCCATCAGTGGCTATTAGCCACAGTGTGTGTGTGTATGTGTGTGTGTGTATATATGTGTGTGTGTGTGTGTGTGTGTGTATATATATATATATATATATATATATATATATATATATATATATATATATATATATATATATATATATAAATTTTTGGCCACTGTGTGACACAGAGTGTTGGACTGGATGGGCCATTGGCCTGATCTAACATGACTTCTCTTATGTTCTTATGTGACACAGAGTGTTGGACTGGAGGGGCCACTGGCCTGATCCAACACGGCTTCTCTTATGTTCTTACGTGACACAGAGTGTTGGACTGGATGGGCCATTGGCCTGATCCAACATGGCTTCTCTTTTGTTCTTATGTGACACAGAGTGTTGGACTCGATGGACCATGGGCCTGATCCAACATGGCTTCTCTTATGTTCTTATGTGACACAGAGTGTTGGACTGGATGGGCCATTGGCCTGATCTAACATGGCTTCTCTTATGTTCTTATGAGATTCAGAGTATAGGGCAGGATATAAATCCAATGTCATCATCTTCTTCTTCCTCTTCTTCTTCTTCTACTGTGCACCACAGGGCTCTCTTCCAAGTGAAAGGCAAGGTATAAATCCAATCTCCACCTCCTTTGCAATCCTATCGGCCAGCTAGCTAATTAATTCCTGTGCCATTCTAACAGGTACATGTTCTGTTTCCAACACAAGACTAAACAGTGTCAAGCGAAGAGTAAACATTTGGCTTTTATTTTTATAAATTTAGAAAAGCAGGAGAATCTAAACTGGGCCCGATGGGAGCGTGAGTGCTCTGCTTTCTGCTTCTGCCGCTGAAGTATGGGCTTTACTGAAGCCAAGATGGGGAGTTGTGCTAACAGCTGTCAAGGGACGAGGCACATCTGTTGGGGAAGAGCCCAGCGGAGATTCCAGGAGGGACCGAAGCAGAAGCAAAGATGAAGCGGAAATAATATCCTGCCTTACTTGGACGGGACAACCGAGGCTGAGCAGAAGGGACGGGAGGGCAGGATAAAAATGCAGAGCTGGGAAATGTATAAACCAGAGATGTGGGTAGGGTTGCCAAGTCCAATTCAAGAAATATCTGGGGATTCTAGGGGCGGAGCCAGGAGACTTTGGGGGTGGGGCCAGGAATAATGTTGTAACCAGCATGATTGAACTCCAAAGGGAGTTCGGGCCATCACATCTCAAGGAAGATATTGAAGATATTGGATTTATATCCCGCCCTGCACTCCGAAGAGTCTCAGAGTGGCTCACAAGCTCCTTTACTTTCCTCCCCCACAACAGACACCCTGTGAGGTAGATGAAGATATTGGATTTATATCCCGCCCTCCACTCCGAAGAGTCTCAGAGCGGCCTACAATCTCCTTTCCCTCCCTCCCCCACAACAGACACCCTGTGAGGTGGGTGGGGCTGAGAGGGCTCTCACAGCAGCTGCCCTTCCAAGGACAGAGTCTCAGAGTGGCCTACAATCTCCTTTCCCTTCCTCCCCCACAACAGACACCCTGTGAGGTGGGTGGGGCTGGAGAGGGCTCTTCCAGCAGTTTCCCTTTCAAGGACAGAGTCTCAGAGTGGCCTACAATCTCCTTTCCCTTCCTCCCCCACAACAGACACCCTGTGAGGTGGGTGGGGCAGGAGAGGGCTCTTCCAGCAGTTGCCCTTTCAAGGACAGAGGCTCAGAGCGGCCTACAATCTCCTTTCCCTTCCTCCCCCACAACAGGCACCCTGTGAGGTGGGTGTGGCTGAGAGGGCTCTCCCAGCAGCTGCCCTTTCAAGGACAGAGTCTCAGAGTGGCTCACAATCTCCTTTACCTTCCTCCCCCACAACAGACACCCTGTGAGGTAGATGAAGATATTGGATTTATATCCCGCCCTCCACTCCGAAGAGTCTCAGAGCGGCCTACAATCTCCTTTCCCTCCCTCCCCCACAACGGACACCCTGTGAAGTGGGTGGGGCTGAGAGGGCTCTCACAGCAGCTGCCCTTCCAAGGACAGAGTCTCAGAGTGGCCTACAATCTCCTTTCCCTTCCTCCCCCACAACAGACACCCTGTGAGGTGGGTGGGGCTGGAGAGGGCTCTTCCAGCAGTTGCCCTTTCAAGGACAGAGGCTCAGAGCGGCCTACAATCTCCTTTCCCTTCCTCCCCCACAACAGGCACCCTGTGAGGTGGGTGTGGCTGAGAGGGCTCTCCCAGCAGCTGCCCTTTCAAGGACAGAGTCTCAGAGTGGCTCACAATCTCCTTTACCTTCCTCCCCCACAACAGACACCCTGTGAGGTGGGTGGGGCTGGAGAGGGCTCTTCCAGCAGTTGCCCTTTCAAGGACAGAGGCTCAGAGCGGCCTACAATCTCCTTTCCCTTCCTCCCCCACAACGGGCACCCTGTGAGGTGGGTGTGGCTGAGAGGGCTCTCCCAGCAGCTGCCCTTTCAAGGACAGAGTCTCAGAGTGGCTCACAATCTCCTTTACCTTCCTCCCCCACAACAGACACCCTGTGAGGTGGGTGGGGCTGGAGAGGGCTCTCACAGCAGCTGCCCTTTCAAGGACAACCTCTGCCAGAGCTATGGCTGACCCAAGGCCATGCTAGCAGGTGCAAGTGGAGGAGTGGGGAATCAAACCCGGTTTTCCCAGATAAGAGTCCACACACTTAACCACTACACCAAACTGGCTCTCCACACCAAACTGGCTCTCCACACGCCTTTTAAATGCCTTCCCTCTGTTGGAAATAATGAAGGCTAGGGGCACCTTCTTTGGGGGCTCATAGAATTGGACTCCCTGGTCCAATCTTTTTGAAACTTGGAGAGTGTTTTGAGAAGAGGCATCGCGTACGATGCTGAAAATTTGGTGCCTCTAACTAAAAAAAAACTCCAGCCCCCTCAGAGCCCCAGATACCCACGGATCTATTCTCCGTTATACCCTATGGGGGAAAACGGAGTGCCCAACAGACATCTCTCTCCCCCCCCCCACTTTCTGATGACCCTGAATCAGGGGAAGGGCCTCCAAACCGAGGGATCCCCTGACCCAACCTGGGGATTGGCAACCCTAGAGGCGGGCCCTGCGTTGGCACAACCGGGCTGAACCCCAAAGGCAGGAGCTGATGGAAAGAGTCTAAAATGGCCAGTCTCCAGGTCCATCAACCCCCCAGGCTCCACCCCCAAATCTCCAGGAGCTTCCCAACCTGGATCCGGCAACCTTGCCCCCCAATCCTCTGCTGGTAGCTGGGGGGGTGGTGGAAACCCGGTACCCCTACTCTCAACTGACCTTCCAATTAAAAGGTGTGCGGTCCCTTTCAATGTGATGGCCTGAACTCCCTTTGGAGTTCAATTGTGCTTGTCACAACTTTGCTTCTGGCTCCACCCCCAAAGTCTCCTGGCTCCACCCCAAAGTCTCCTGGCTCCACCCCAAAGTCTCCTGGCTCCACCCCAAGTCTCCTGGCTCCACCCCCAAGTCTCCTGGCTCCACCCCAAGTCTCCTGGCTCCACCCCCATTGCAATTGGACTTGGCAACCTGTCTCCTGGCTCCACCCCAAGTCTCCTGGCTCCACCCCAAGTCTCCTGGCTCCACCCCCAAGTCTCCTGGCTCCACCCCAAGTCTCCTGGCTCCACCCCAAAGTCTCCTGGCTCCACCCCAAGTCTCCTTGCTTCACCCCAAGTCTCCTGGCTCCACCCCCAAAGTCCCCTGGCTCCACCCCCCAAAGTCCCCTGGATCCCCCCCCAAAGTCCCCTGATATTTCTGCAATTGGACTTGGCAACCCTACCTTCCATGCCCAGTTTCATGTATTTCCTCACAAGTGTATACTGCTTCTCCTTGCCGCCCACCCCTTCCTTATTTATCTGTTCCTTTGAAACAAGCTGCATCCCTCCGTCCTAATATTCCAGTTGTGAGTCTCACGACATCTGACCAAGATGCAGTAATCCCTATTAGATCATAACAGGGTTGCCAATCCCCAGGTGGGGGCAGGGGATCCCCCGGTTTGGAGGCCCTCCCCCCGCTTCAGGGTCATCAGAAAACGGGGGGGGGGGGGAGGGAAATGTCTATTGGGCACTCTATGATTCCCTATGAAGATCGATTCCCTTTTGGAATAATGGAGAATTGATCCACGGGTATCTGGGGGCTCTGTGGAGGCTGTTTTTTGAGGTTGAGGCACCAAATGTTAACATAGCATCCAGTGCCTCTCCCCAAAATACCCTCCAAGTTTCAAAAAGATCAGAGCAGGGGGTCCAATTCTTTGTTGTTGTTGTTCAGTCGAACAGTCGAGTCTGACTCTTTGCGACCCCACGGACAAAGTCACGCCAGGCCCTCCTGTCTTCCACCATTCTCCGAAGTCTGCTCAAATTCGTGTTTGTTACATCAGTAACTTTGTCCAGCCATCTCCTCTTTTGCCGTCCCCTTCTTCTTTTGCCTTTTGTCTTTCCCAGCATCAGGATCTTCTCCAGGGAGTGCTCCTTTCTCATTGGGTGGCCAAAGTATTGGAGCTTCAGCTTCAGCATCTGACCTTCCAGGGAACAGTCTGGGTTGATTTCCCTTAGGACTGACTGATTGGATCTTCTTGCAGTCCAAGAGACTCTCAAGAGTCTTCTCCAGCACCACAGCTCAAAAGCATCTATTCTTCTGCGTTTGGCCTTCCTTGTGGTCCAGCTCTCACAGCCATACATTACTACTGGGAATACCATCGCTTTGACTATACGGACTTTTGTTGGCAGGGTGATGTCTCTACTTTTTATTATACTGCCCAGGTTCGCCATAGCTGTCCTCCCAAGGAGTAAAGGTCTTTTAATTTCATGGCTTCAGTCACCATCTGCAGTGATCTTGGATCCCAGAAATGTGAAATCTGTCACTACTTCCACGTCTTCCCCTTCTATTTGCCAAGGTGCGATGGGGCCGGATGCCATGATCTTAGTTTTTTAGATGTTGAGTTTCAAGCCTACTTTTGTGCTCTCCTCTTTCACCCTCAACAAGAGGTTCTTTAGGTCCTCCTCACTTTCTGCCATTAGGGAAATGGCTGAGAAGCCGAATGCATTTTTTCCTCCATCTTCACTGTGGAAGATGAGGTGTTTGCCTGCTCCAGAACCACTTCTTTTGGAAGGGGTGCTGAAAGACCTGAGTCAGATTGAGGTGACAAGAGAGGTCCTACAACGGATAGACGAATTATTTATTTATTTATTTAATGGACTTATATCCCGCCCTTCTCACCGAAGTGTCTCAGGGCGGCTTACAACATAATAATTCGTATAATTCAATTAAAATGTTCACAGTACAATTAAAACCATAATTAGTAAAACAAGATAAAAAATAAAACCAGCGGTCTATAAGAGCATTTTGTTCCATCCAGAGATGTTCTCATTATCAGTTAGGTGTTATAGGCCAGCCGGAAGAGGGCTGTCTTACAGGCCCTGCGGAACTGCCCTAGGTCCCGCAGGGCCCGCACCTCCTCCGGCAGCTGGTTCCACCGATAAGGTGTCGCTATTGAGAAGGCCCGATCCCTGGTGGATTTTAGACGGGCCTCCTTTGGCCCGGGGACTACCAGCAGGTTTTGTGAACCCGAGCGTAGTACTCTCTGGGGAACGTGTGGGGAGAGACGGTCCCTAAGGTAGGCAGGTCTTAGGCCATATAGGGCTTTAAAGGTAATGATCAACACCTTGTACTGGACTCGGAATATTACTGGCAGCCAGTGCAGATCCCGGAGCCCCGGCCGGATGTGCTCCCATCTTGGGAGCCCTAGTAGCAGCCGGGCAGCAGCGTTCTGCACTAACTGCAGTTTCCGGGTCCGGCACAAGGGTAGCCCCATGTAGAGGGCATTACAGTAGTCCAGCCTCGAGGTGACCGTAGCATGAATCACAGTTGCTAGGTCGTCGCGTTCCAGGAAGGGGGCCAACTGCCTCGCCCGCCTAAGGTGAAAAAAAGCGGACTTGGCAGTGGCTGCTATCTGAGCCTCCATCGTCAGAGAAAATCTAATAAGTCACCAGGCATACATCCAAGAGTTCTGAAATAATTCAAAGTTGAACTTGTGGATCTTCTGGCAAAAATATGTAATCTTTCATTGAAATCTGCCTCCGTTCCTGAGGACTGGAAGGTAGCAAATGTCACCCCCATCTTTAAAAAGGGTTCCAGAGGAGATCCGGGAAATTACAGGCCAGTCAGTCTGACTTCAATACCGGGAAAGTTGGTAGAAACCATTATCAAGGACAGAATGAGTAGGCACATTGATGAACACGGGTTATTGAGGAAGACTCAGCATGGGTTCTGCAAGGGAAGATCTTGCCTCACTAACCTGTTGCATTTCTTTGAGGAGGTGAACAAACATGTGGACAAAGGAGACCCAATAGATGTTGTTTACCTTGACTTCCAGAAAGCTTTTGATAAAGTTCCTCATCAAAGGCTCCTTAGTAAGCTCGAGAGTCATGGAGTAAAAGGACAGGTCCTCTTGTGGATCAAAAACTGGCTAATGAATAGAAAGCAGAGAGTGAGTATAAATGGGCAGTCTTCGCAGTGAAGGACCGTAAGCAGTGGAGTGCCACAGGGCTCAGTACTGGGTCCCATGCTCTTTAACTTGTTCATAAATGGTTTGGAGTTGGGAGTAAGCAGTGAAGTGGCCAAGTTTGCGGATGACACTAAATTGTTCAGGGTGGTGAGAACCAGAGAGGATTGTGAGGAACTCCAAAGGGATCTGTTGAGGCTGGGTGAGTGGGCGTCAATGTGGCAGATGAGGTTCAGTGTGGCCAAGTGCAAAGTAATACACATTGGGGCCAAAAATCCCAGCTACAAATACAAGTTGATGGGGTGTGAACTGGCAGAGACTGACCAAGAGAGAGATCTTGGGGTCATGATAGATAACTCACTGAAAATGTCAAGACAGTGTGCGATTGCAATAAAAAAGGCCAACGCCATGCTGGGAATTATTAGGAAGGCACTTGAAAACAAATCAGCCAGTATCATAATGCCCTTGTATAAATCGATGGTGCGGTCTCATTTGGAATACTGTGTGCAATTCTGGTCACCGCACCTCAAAAAGGATATTATAGCATTGGAAAAAGTGCAGAAAAGGGCAACTAGAATGATTAAAGGGTTGGAACACTTTCCCTATGAAGAAAGGTTGAAACGCTTGGGGCTCTTTAGCTTGGAAAAATGTCGACTGCGGGGTGACATGATAGAGGTTTATAAGATTATGCATGGGATGGAGAAAGCAGAGAAAGAAGTACTTTTCTCCCTTTCTCACAATACAAGAACTCGTGGGTATTCAATGAAATTGCTGAGCAGTCGGGTTAGAACAGATAAAAGGAAGTCCTTCTTCACCAAAAGGGTGATTAACATGTGGAATTCAGTGCCACAGAGGGTGGTGGCGGCTACAAGCATAGCCAGCTTCAAGAGGGGGTTAGAAAAAAATATGGAGCAGAGGTCCATCAGTGGCTATTAGCCACAGTGTGTGTGCACGTGTGTATAAATTTTTGGCCACTGTGTGACACAGAGTTTTGGACTGGATGGGCCATTGGCCTGATCCAACACGGCTTCTCTTATGTACTTATGTTCTTAAAGTAGTGTCATCTGCGTATCTGAGACCCAAAAGAAGGTGCCCCTATCCTTCATTATTTCCAATGGAGGGAAGGCATTTAAAAAGCTGTGCGGTCCCTTTAGATGTGATGGCCAGAACTCCCTTCAGAGTTCAAATGATGTTTGTCACACCCTTGCTCCTGGCTCCACCCCCAATGTCTCCTGACTCCACCCCCAAAGTCCCCAGATGTTTCTTGAATTGGACTTGGCAGCCCTTGGTCATAATCTCCTGTATTAGGACTTCCTCCAGCTTGTTTCCTGCATTCTGCACTTTAGTATAGAGACATTGCAATCCATGGTTTATGTGCCCTGGGTGTTTTGTTTCTTTTCTCACCTGCAACTTCATGGGCCCCTGCGTACATATGTTCCCCATGCAGTGCCTTATCTCCACTTATTGGAATCATAGTAGGTCAGCCATAGCCCTGGCAGAGGTTATCCTTGAAAGGGCAGCTGCTGTGAGAGCCCTCTCCAGCCCCACCCACCTCACAGGGTGTCTGTTGTGGGGGAGGAAGGTAAAGAAGATTGTGAGCCACTCTGAGACTCTTTGGAGTGGAGGGCGGGATATAAATCCAATATCTTCATCTACCTCACAGGGTGTCTGTTGTGGGGGAGGAAGGGAAAGGAGATTGTGAGCCGCTCTGAGACTCTTCGGAGTGGAGGGCAGGATATAAATCCAATATCTTCATCTACCTCACAGGGTGTCTGTTGTGGGGGAGGAAGGGAAAGGAGATTGTGAGCCGCTCTGAGACTCTTCGAAGTGGAGGGCAGGATATAAATCCAATATCTTCATCTACCTCACAGGGTGTCTGTTGTGGGGGAGGAAGGGAAAGGAGATTGTGAGCCGCTCTGAGACTCTTCGGAGTGGAGGGCGGGATATAAATCCAATATCTTCAATATCTTCTTCTTTGAATGTTTGTCCCCCTTCCTTATCAGGTTTTTCAAGGTTCAGAGGAAAAGTGGAAGAAGAAGAGAAGAGATTGGATTTATACCCCGCCCTTCGCTAGCCAAAAGAATCTCAGAGCATCTTACAAATCTCCTTTCCCTTCCCTTCCCCTCCCCACAACAGGCACCCTGTGAGGTAGGTGAGACTGAGAGAGCTCTGACAGAAACTGCTCTTGAGCAGAACAGCTTTGAGAGAGCTTGTGGCTGACCCAAGGTCACATCAGCAGGTGTATGCGGAGAAGGAGTGGGGAATCAAACCCGGTTCTCCCAGATAAGAGTCCGCACACTTAACCACTACACCAAACTGGCTCTCAAAAGCCTCTGCCTTGCATGCAGAGATTTGCAGGTTCAGTCCCCAGCATCTCCAGCTAAAAGGACCAGGTAGTAGGTGATGGACTGAGCCTGAGACCTGAGAAAGGCACTGCCAGTCAAAAGCTTTGCTGTCATCCATGACAGTGGCCCTCAACCTTTTTGGCCCCAGGGCTGGTTTACTCACCCCGGTCCCAGGGCCGGCAGGGTGGGGGCACCAAATTCGGGGGCCCCCCCTTTCACCATTTTAAGGCCCAGGAAAGGGCGGTGAAGCGCCTCCCGGGCCAACCCCTCCGTCGATCAGCTGATTGGCGGAGAAAACAGTGGCATTAGCGCCGGCGACCCGCTGAAAAAGTGGCGCTGCCCTTGCCTCCCTAGGCCAGTGCCTACTTGGCGTAACTGTTAATCCGGCTCTGATTGGCACCCCTTCTTATTTGCAGTGACAAAGCTAACAGCAAGGAGGTGAATCCCAGGACGGTGAGGCAATATTTATACAAAAGGAACGGAGTGATCCTTAACGCTGCTCTAAAAGGACAGCAGTGTTTGCGCAAAGGTTCTTATCGCCTGCTTCGAGTCCTTCCAAATTTAATAAACTGGGCAAGGAAATGTATAACATCGCCAGCTGTTTAATGCCATCCCTCAAGAGCAGCATTGATGAATAGCGAACGACTGGGATAAGCCGTTCCCTAAGAGCTCGTAAAAGCTTTTAAAGGGTCATCTATCCCCACAATTAATCGTAGCCACCAGTTGTGTTTGGGTGAGCAGCCAATGCCCACGCTGGGGTGTGTTTCCAATGTCACACGCCGGTGGGTGCTTAGCAGGTAGGATTGCCAATCCCCAGGTGGGGGCAGTTCCTACCCTCCATTATTTCCTATGGAAGGAAGGCACGGTCCCTTTAAATGTGACGGCCAGCACCCCTTCTGGAGAGCCAGTTCAGTGTCGTGGTTAAGTGTGTGGACTCTTATCTGGAAGAACCGGGTTTGATTCCCCACTCCTCCACTTACACCTGCTGGATTAGCCTTGGGTTCACCATTAGCTCTGGCAGAGGTTGTCCTTGAAAGGGCAGCTACTGTGAGAGCCCTCTCAGCCCCACCCACCTCACAGGGTGTCTGTTGTGGGGGGAGAAGATACAGGAGATTGTAAGCCGCTCTGAGTCTCTGATTCAGAGAGAAGGGCGGGGTATAAATCTGCAATTCTTCTTCTTCAATCATGTTGGTCACACCCTTGTTCCCAGCTCCACCCCCAAAGTCCCCTGGCTCCACCCCCACAGTTCCCAGATATTTCTTGAGTCGGACTTGGCAAGCCTACCTAGAATTGCAACTCATCTCGACTACAGAGATCAACCCCCCCTGGAGAAAATGGCTGCGTTGGAGGGTGGACTCTGGCATTCTACCTCACTGAGGTCCCTGTTCTCCCCAGGGTCCACCCCTAAATCTCCAAGAGTTTCCCAACTCGGATCTGTCAGCCCTACCCTCACCCACCCACGTGGCCAGGAGAGACCTAGTAATCCTAGACTTTGTAATGCAGATAAACGTGTTAAGAACATAAGAGAAGCCATGTTGGATGAGGCCAGTGACCCATCCATTCCAACACTCTGTGTCACAGAAGAACATAAGAGAAGCCATGTTGGATCAGGCCAACGGCCCCTCCAGTCCAACACTCTGTGTCACATAAGAACATAAGAGAAGCCATGTTGGATCAGGCCAACGGCCCATCCAGTCCAACACACTGTGTCACATAAGAACATAAGAGAAGCCATGTTGGATCAGGCCAGTGGCCCCTCCAGTCCAACACTCTGTGTCACAGAAGAACATAAGAGAAGCCATGTTGGATCAGGCCAGTGGCCCCTCCAGTCCAACACTCTGTGTCACATAAGAACATAAGAGAAGCCATGTTGGATCAGGCCAGTGGTCCATCCAGTCCAACACTCTGTGTCACAGAAGAACATAAGAGAAGCCATGTTGGATCAGCCCAGTGGCCCCTCCAGTCCAACACTCTGTGTCACATAAGAACATAAGAGAAGCCATGTTGGATCAGGCCAGTGGCCCCTCCAGTCCAACACTCTGTGTCACAGAAGAACATAAGAGAAGCCATGTTGGATCAGCCCAGTGGCCCCTCCAGTCCAACACTCTGTGTCACATAAGAACATAAGAGAAGCCATGTTGGATCAGGCCAACAGCCCATCCATTCCAACACTCTGTGTCACATAAGAACATAAGAGAAGCCATGTTGGATCAGGCCAATGGCCCCTCCAGTCCAACACTCTATGTCACACAGTGGCAAAAAAAACCCCAAGTGCCATCAAGAGGCCCACTAGTGGGGCTAGAAGCCCTCCCACTGTCCCCTCCCCACAAGCACCAAGACTACAGAGCATCACTGCCCCAGAGAGGGAGTTCCAACAATACGCTGTGGCTAAGACCCACTGATGGACCTCTGCTCCATATGCTTATCCAATCCTCTCTTGAAGCTGTCTATGCTGGCAGCTGTCGCCATCTTCTGTGGCAGTGAATTCCACATGTTAATCACCCTTTAGCCGAAGAAGTACTTTCTTTTATCAGTTCTAACCTGATTGCTCAGCAATTTAATTGAATGTCCACGCATTCTCTTATTGTGAGAAAGGGAGAAAAGTTCTTCTCTACCTTCTCTATCCGCAAATGGAACTCGGTCCCTATGAATCCGTAGGCGGAAAGGCTCCCTACAGCCAGTTTAGAACATCATTAATCACTCCCAGTTGAGTAGACAGGAAATAAATCCAGCCTTCATTATTCTACTTCTGGAAGCTGTTAACTGTCATTGCATCCCACAAACAGCAAAACAGGCGAGCGTTGATTAGTTGTAAATTTCTGAAACTCTGGTGCTGGTTAGGAGTCATTGTGAGCAAGGATGGCAGGGAAAAGAACATCGGTCGAATTCAGCAGGATTGCACTGGAAGTCGATGTTTTCCCCAACATCTTCTTTGCAATAACATCCATTCCCCAGATACTCTGGGAGGCCCGCAAGGGTAATGAAGGAAAACAGACATTCCCAATAGGATTATGGGGTGCGGGCAAAGTCCTGAGAGAAAAAGAAGCAAAATAATGCCTTGTCTACTTGCAGGAGGCTCTGTCCATAGAGATGGGTCCCACGAACCTGTTGGTTTCCAGGGTTCTGCATCCCTTTGTACCACCCCCTTCCCCAGAAATGGCAAATGAGATATGTTATTTCAGAATCCCAACTGTGGAATCTACACGTGGGCAAAGTGGCCAGTAGTTCCACAGCAATGGAAGGACCACAAGGCTGGAATAAAACCAGGGGGTGTATATTGAACCATGACGATCAAGATATAGTAGAGGAAGGCATGTTAAGAACATAAGAGAAACCATGTTGGATCAGTCCAATGGCCCATCCAGTCCAACACTCTGTGTAACATAAGAACATAAGAGAAGCCATGTTGGATCAGGCCAATGGCCCATCCAGTCCAACACTCTGTGTCACATAAGAACATAAGAGAAGCCACGTCGGATCAGGCCAATGACCCCTCCAGTCCAACACTCTGTGTCACATAAGAGAAGCCATGTTGGACCAGGCCAATGGCCCCTCCAGTCCAACACTCTGTGTCACAGAAGAACATAAGAGAAGCCATGTTGGATCAGGCCAATGGCCCCTCCAGTCCAA